>NC_086449.1:604854791-605052291 GCF_028390025.1 Pseudophryne corroboree | reverse complement strand
AAAAAACCCTCCCCAATCAGCACATGATGCAAAGAAAAAGAAAAGAAAAAAGAGGTGCAAGATGGAATTATCCTTGGGCCCTCCCACCCACCCTTATGTTGTATAAACAAAACAGGACATGCACACTTTAACCAACCCATCATTTCAGTGACAGGGTCTGCCACACGACTGTGACTGATATGACGGGTTGGTTTGGACCCCCCCCAAAAAAGAAGCAATTAATCTCTCCTTGCACAAACTGGCTCTACAGAGGCAAGATGTCCACCTCATCTTCACCCTCCGATATATCACCGTGTACATCCCCCTCCTCACAGATTATCAATTCGTCCCCACTGGAATCCACCATCTCAGCTCCCTGTGTACTTTGTGGAGGCAATTGCTGCTGGTCAATGTCTCCGCGGAGGAATTGATTATAATTCATTTTAATGAACATCATCTTCTCCACATTTTCTGGATGTAACCTCGTACGCCGATTGCTGACAAGGTGAGCGGCGGCACTAAACACTCTTTCGGAGTACACACTTGTGGGAGGGCAACTTAGGTAGAATAAAGCCAGTTTGTGCAAGGGCCTCCAAATTGCCTCTTTTTCCTGCCAGTATAAGTACGGACTGTGTGACGTGCCTACTTGGATGCGGTCACTCATATAATCCTCCACCATTCTATCAATGTTGAGAGAATCATATGCAGTGACAGTAGACGACATGTCCGTAATCGTTGGCAGGTCCTTCAGTCCGGACCAGATGTCAGCATCAGCAGTCGCTCCAGACTGCCCTGCATCACCGCCAGCGGGTGGGCTCGGAATTCTGAGCCTTTTCCTCGCACCCCCAGTTGCGGGAGAATGTGAAGGAGGAGATGTTGACAGGTCGCGTTCCGCTTGACTTGACAATTTTGTCACCAGCAGGTCTTTCAACCCCAGCAGACCTGTGTCTGCCGGAAAGAGAGATCCAAGGTAGGCTTTAAATCTAGGATCGAGCACGGTGGCCAAAATGTAGTGCTCTGATTTCAACAGATTGACCACCCGTGAATCCTTGTTAAGCGAATTAAGGGCTGCATCCACAAGTCCCACATGCCTAGCGGAATCGCTCCGTGTTAGCTCCTTCTTCAATGCCTCCAGCTTCTTCTGCAAAAGCCTGATGAGGGGAATGACCTGACTCAGGCTGGCAGTGTCTGAACTGACTTCACGTGTGGCAAGTTCAAAGGGCATCAGAACCTTGCACAACGTTGAAATCATTCTCCACTGCACTTGAGACAGGTGCATTCCATCTCCTATATCGTGCTCAATTGTATAGGCTTGAATGGCCTTTTGCTGCTCCTCCAACCTCTGAAGCATATAGAGGGTTGAATTCCACCTCGTTACCACTTCTTGCTTCAGATGATGGCAGGGCAGGTTCAGTAGTTTTTGGTGGTGCTCCAGTCTTCTGTACGTGGTGCCTGTACGCCGAAAGTGTCCCGCAATTTTTCTGGCCACCGACAGCATCTCTTGCACGCCCCTGTCGTTTTTTAAAAAATTCTGCACCACCAAATTCAAGGTATGTGCAAAACATGGGACGTGCTGGAATTTGCCCATATTTAATGCACACACAATATTGCTGGCGTTGTCCGATGCCACAAATCCACAGGAGAGTCCAATTGGGGTAAGCCATTCCGCGATGATCTTCCTCAGTTGCCGTAAGAGGTTTTCAGCTGTGTGCGTATTCTGGAAAGCGGTGATACAAAGCGTAGCCTGCCTAGGAAAGAGTTGGCGTTTGCGAGATGCTGCTACTGGTGCCGCCGCTGCTGTTCTTGCGGCGGGAGTCCATACATCTACCCAGTGGGCTGTCACAGTCATATAGTCCTGACCCTGCCCTGCTCCACTTGTCCACATGTCCGTGGTTAAGTGGACATTGGGTACAACTGCATTTTTTAGGACACTGGTGAGTCTTTTTCTGACGTCCGTGTACATTCTCGGTATCGCCTGCCTAGAGAAGTGGAACCTAGATGGTATTTGGTAACGGGGGCACACTGCCTCAATAAATTGTCTAGTTCCCTGTGAACTAACGGCGGATACCGGACGCACGTCTAACACCAACATAGTTGTCAAGGACTCAGTTATCCGCTTTGCAGTAGGATGACTGCTGTGATATTTCATCTTCCTCGCAAAGGACTGTTGAACAGTCAATTGCTTACTGGAAGTAGTACAAGTGGGCTTACGACTTCCCCTCTGGGATGACCATCGACTCCCAGCGGCAACAACAGCAGCGCCAGCAGCAGTAGGCGTTACACGCAAGGATGCATCGGAGGAATCCCAGGCAGGAGAGGACTCGTCAGACTTGCCAGTGACATGGCCTGCAGGACTATTGGCATTCCTGGGGAAGGAGGAAATTGACACTGAGGGAGTTGGTGGGGTGGTTTGCGTGAGCTTGGTTACAAGAGGAAGGGATTTACTGGTCAGTGGACTGCTTCCGCTGTCACCCAAAGTTTTTGAACTTGTCACTGACTTATTATGAATGCGCTGCAGGTGACGTATAAGGGAGGATGTTCCGAGGTGGTTAACGTCCTTACCCCTACTTATTACAGCTTGACAAAGGGAACACACGGCTTGACACCTGTTGTCCGCATTTCTGGTGAAATACCTCCACACCGAAGAGCTGATTTTTTTGGTATTTTCACCTGGCATGTCAACGGCCATATTCCTCCCACGGACAACAGGTGTCTCCCCGGGTGCCTGACTTAAACAAACCACCTCACCATCAGAATCCTCCTGGTCAATTTCCTCCCCAGCGCCAGCAACACCCATATCATCCTCATCCTGGTGTACTTCAACACTGACATCTTCAATCTGACTATCAGGAACTGGACTGCGGGTGCTCCTTCCAGCACTTGCAGGGGGCATGCAAATAGTGGAAGGCGCATGCTCTTCACGTCCAGTGTTGGGAAGGTCAGGCATCGCAAACGACACAATTGGACTCTCCTTGTGGATTTGGGATTTCAAAGAACGCACAGTTCTTTGCGGTGCTTTTGCCAGCTTGAGTCTTTTCAGTTTTCTAGCGAGAGGCTGAGTGCTTCCATCCTCATGTGAAGCTGAACCACTAGCCATGAACATAGGCCAGGGCCTCAGCCGTTCCTTGCCACTCCGTGTGGTAAATGGCATATTGGCAAGTTTACGCTTCTCCTCCGACAATTTTATTTTAGGTTTTGGAGTCCTTTTTTTTCTGATATTTGGTGTTTTGGATTTGACATGCTCTGTACTATGACATTGGGCATCGGCCTTGGCAGACGACGTTGCTGGCATTTCATCGTCTCGGCCATGACTAGTGGCAGCAGCTTCAGCACGAGGTGGAAGTGGATCTTGATCTTTCCCTAATTTTGGAACCTCAACTTTTTTGTTCTCCATATTTTATAGGCAGAACTAAAAGGCACCTCAGGTAAACAATGGAGATGGATGGATTGGATACTAGTATACAATTATGGACGGACTGCCACGGTTAGGTGGTATAAAAAAACCACGGTTAGGTGGTATATATTATAATAATAATACAATTATGGATGGACGGACTGCCTGCCGACTGCCGACACAGAGGTAGCCACAGCCGTGAACTACCGCACTGTACACTGGTTGATAAAGAGATAGTAGTATACTCGTAACAACTAGTATGACACTATGACGACGGTATAAAGAATGAAAAAAAAACCACGGTTAGGTGGTATATATTATAATAATAATACAATTATGGATGGACGGACTGCCTGCCGACTGCCGACACAGAGGTAGCCACAGCCGTGAACTACCGCACTGTACACTGGTTGATAAAGAGATAGTAGTATACTCGTAACAACTAGTATGACACTATGACGACGGTATAAAGAAAGAAAAAAAAATACCACAGTTAGGTGGTATATATTATAATAATAATACAATTATGGATGGACGGACTGCCTGCCGACTGCCGACACAGAGGTAGCCACAGCCGTGAACTACCGCACTGTACACTGGTTGATAAAGAGATAGTAGTATACTCGTAACAACTAGTATGACACTATGACGACGGTATAAAGAATGAAAAAAAAACCACGGTTAGGTGGTATATATTATAATAATAATACAATTATGGATGGACGGACTGCCTGCCGACTGCCGACACAGAGGTAGCCACAGCCGTGAACTACCGCACTGTACACTGGTTGATAAAGAGATAGTAGTATACTCGTAACAACTAGTATGACACTATGACGACGGTATAAAGAAAGAAAAAAAAATACCACAGTTAGGTGGTATATATTATAATAATAATACAATTATGGATGGACGGACTGCCTGCCGACTGCCGACACAGAGGTAGCCACAGCCGTGAACTACCGCACTGTACACTGGTTGATAAAGAGATAGTAGTATACTCGTAACAACTAGTATGACACTATGACGACGGTATAAAGAATGAAAAAAAAACCACGGTTAGGTGGTATATATTATAATAATAATACAATTATGGATGGACGGACTGCCTGCCGACTGCCGACACAGAGGTAGCCACAGCCGTGAACTACCGCACTGTACACTGGTTGATAAAGAGATAGTAGTATACTCGTAACAACTAGTATGACACTATGACGACGGTATAAAGAATGAAAAAAAAACCACGGTTAGGTGGTATATATTATAATAATAATACAATTATGGATGGACGGACTGCCTGCCGACTGCCGACACAGAGGTAGCCACAGCCGTGAACTACCGCACTGTACACTGGTTGATAAAGAGATAGTAGTATACTCGTAACAACTAGTATGACACTATGACGGTATAAAGAATGAAAAAAAAACCACGGTTAGGTGGTATATATTATAATAATAATACAATTATGGATGGACGGACTGCCTGCCGACTGCCGACACAGAGGTAGCCACAGCCGTGAACTACCGCACTGTACACTGGTTGATAAAGAGATAGTAGTATACTCGTAACAACTAGTATGACACTATGACGACGGTATAAAGAAAGAAAAAAAAATACCACGGTTAGGTGGTATATATTGTAATACAATTATGGATGGACGGACTGCCTGCCGAGTTCCGACTGCCGACACAGAGGTAGCCACAGCCGTGAACTACCGCACTCTACTGTGTCTGCTGCTAATATAGACTGGTTGATAAAGAGATAGTATACAATACATACAACAATATACTACTATACTGGTGGTCAGGCACTGGTCACCACTAGTCACACTGGCAGTGGCACTCCTGCAGCAAAAGTGTGCACTGTTTAATTTTAAATTAATATAATATTATGTACTCCTGGGGGCTCCTGCTATAACAACCTGCAGTGCTCCCCAGTCTCCCCCACAATTATTATAAGCTTTGCCTTTTATACATTGATGTGCAGCACACTGGGCTGAGCTGAGTGCACACAGACTGAGTCACACTGTGTGACTGGCTGCTGCTGTGTATCGTTTTTTTTCAGGCAGAGAACGGATATAGCAGAGAACGGATATATTATATTAAAATAAATAAAAGTTAACTAACAACAACTGCACTGGTCACTGTGGTAAACTCTGTCTGACTCTGCACAATCTCTCTCTCTCTTCTAATCTAATTTCTAATGGAGAGGACGCCAGCCACGTCCTCTCCCTATCAATCTCAATGCACGTGTGAAAATGGCGGCGACGCGCGGCTCCTTATATAGAATCCGAGTCTCGCGAGAATCCGACAGCGTCATGATGACGTTCGGGCGCGCTCGGGTTAACCGAGCAAGGCGGGAGGATCCGAGTCTGCTCGGACCCGTGAAAAAAACATGAAGTTCGTGCGGGTTCGGTTTCAGAGAAACCGAACCCGCTCATCTCTAGTTTTAAGTACAGGAAAAAAACAAGCAACTTAGCAAAACTATGTTGCACTGCAGGTGGAGCAGAGGTGTAACATGCAGAGAGATTTAGATTTTGATAGGCTATTTTATTTCTGAGCAGAGTAATTACTGGCTGCTTTTGCATGTAGCCCACAAATGTTAGATGGCTTTATTTTACACAGCAATTTGGATTTCAGTTTGCACACACCACACTCAAATGTAAATCACTGCACATTTTGCATCTGCCTACCTGCAGTACATCATGGTTTTGCCCAGTTGCTTGCCTTTTTGTTTTAATTACAAACATGAATCCAACAGTAGCATAATAGCATAGGTTATATAATTAGAGATGTGCGGCAGGTACTTTTCGTGATTTGTGGTTTGGTTCTGGATCTGGATCCTTGCTCGTGTTCTGAATCTGGATTGGTTTTGCCAAAACCACCCTTTCGGGTTTTGGTTTTGGATCTGGATGATTTTTGAAAAAAAACATAAAAACGGCTAAAATTACAGGATTTGGAGGTAATTTTGATCCTACAGTATTATTAACCTCAATAATATTCATATCCACTAATTTTCAGTCTATTCTGAACACCTCACACCTCACAATATTGTTTTTAGGCCAAAAAGTTGCACAAAGGTGGCTGTGTGACTAAGCTAAGCAACCCAACTGGACGGCACAAACACCTGGCCCATCTCGGAGTGGCACTGCAGTGGCAGACACGATGGCAGTTTTAAAAACTTGGCCCAAAAAAGCACATAATGCAAAGAAAAAAAGAGGTGCAACGAGTTCGCTGGGTGACTAGCTAAGCGACACAAGAGGGAGCGACACAAACACCTGGCCCATCCAGGAGTGGCACTGCAGTGGCAGACAGGATGGCAGTTTTAAAAACTAGGCCCCAAAGAGCACATAATGCAAAGAAGAAAAAGAGGTGCACGGAGGTCACTGGATGACTAAGCTAAGCAACACAAGTGTGCTGCACAAACACCTGGCCCATCTAGGTGTGGCACTGCAGTGTCAGACAGGATGGCACTTTTAAAAACTAGGCCCCAAACAGCACATGATGCAAAGAAAAAATAAGAGGTGCGAGATGGAATTGTCCTTTGGTCCTCCCACCCACTCTTATGTTGTATAAACAGGACATGCACACTTTAAAAAACCAATCATTTCAGTGACATGGTCTGCCACATGACTGTGGCTGAAATGATTGGTTTGTTTGGGCCCCCACAAAAAAAGAAGCAATTAATCCCCCCACCAAAAAAGAAGCAATTCATCTCTCCTTGCACAAACTGGCTCTACAGAGGCAAGATGTCGTCCTCATCCTTACCCTCCAATTCCTCACCCATTTCAGCTTGTACATCCTCCCCCTCCTCACAGATTATTAATTCGTACCCACTGGAATCCACCATCACAGGTCTCTGTGTCCTTTCTGGAGGCAATTGCTGGTAAATGTCTTCCTGGAGGAATTTATAATTCATTTTGCTGAACATCATCTTCTCCACATTTTGTTGAAGTAACCTCCTACGCAGATCGCTGACAAGGTTACCGGCTGCACTAAACACTCTTTCGGAGTACACACTGGAGGGGGGGGGGGGGCAACTTAGGTAAAATAAAGGCAGTTTGTGCAAGGGCCTCCAAATTGCCTCTTTTTCCTGCCAGTAGACATACAGACTGTCTGACATGCTTACTTGGGTGCTGTCACTCATATAATCCTCCACCATTCTTTCAATGGTGACAGAATCATATGATTGAGTTGACAGCTGTCTCACAGCAGGTCTTTGAATCTCTGCAGTCTTGTGTCTGCTGTAAAGAGAGATACAGGTTTAAACCTAGGATCGAACACGGTGGCCAAAATGTAGTGCTCTGATTTCAACAGATTGACCACCCTTGAATCCTGGCAAAGCAAATGAAGAGCTCCATCCACAAGTCTCACATACTTAGCGGAATTGATCCGTCTTAGCTCCTCCTTCAATTTATCCAGCTTCTTCTGCAAAAGCCTGATGAGGGGAATGACCTGACTCAAGCTGGCAGTGTCTGACCTGACTTCACGTGTGGCAAGTTCAAAGGGTTGGAGAACCTTGCAAAAGATGGAAATCATTCTCCACTGCTCTTGAGTCAGGTGCCTATATTGTAGGTGAATGTATAGTCTTGAATAACCTTTTGCTTCTTCTCCATCCTCTGTAGCATATAGTTTTGAATTCCACCTTGTTACCACCTCTTGCTTCAGGTGATGACAGGGCAGGTTCAGGAGTATTTGATGGTGCTCCAGTCTTCGGCACGCTATGGCTGAATGCTGAAAGTGGCCCCTGCAATTTTTCGGACCACCGACAGCATCTCCTGCATGCCCCTGTCATTTTTCAAAAAATTCTGCACCTCCAAATAAATTGTATGAGCAAAACATGGGAAGTGCTGGAATTTGCCCAGATGTATGGCACGCACAATATTGGTGGCGTTGTCCGATATCTCAAATCCCCTGTAGAGTCTAAGTGGGGTAAGCCATTGTGCGATGATGTACCTCAGTTTCCGTAAGAGGTTGTCAGTGGGGTGCTTCTTACGGAAACCGTTGATACACAGCGTAGCCTGCCTAGGTACGAGCTGGCGTTTATGAGATGCAGCCACTGGTGCCGCTGCTGTTATTGCTGCAGGAGACAATTCATAGGCCCAGTGGGCTGTCACAGTCGTGTAGTCCTTAGGTTGCCCTGCTCCACTTGTCCACATGTCCGTGGCTAAGTGGACACTGGATACAACCGCATTTTTCAGGACACTGAGGACACTTTTTTAAATTTCCCTGTACAGTCCGGGAATCGCTTTCCTAGTGAAGTGGAATCTAGATGGGATTTGATACCGCAACACACTACCTCCATCAATTGTCTTAATCCCACTGCATTAATGGCGGATACTGGATGCACGTCTAACACCAACGTAGCTGTCAAGGCCTCATTTATCTGCTTTGCAAGAGAATGACGGCTGTCATATTTCATCTTCATCGCAAAGGACTGTTGAACAGTCAATTGCTTAGTTTAAGTAGTACAAATGGTCTTCCGACTTCCCCTCTGGGATGATGATTGACTCCCAGCAGCAACAACAGCAGCAACAACAGCAGAAACAGTAGGCGTACCACTCAAGGATCCTCCGGAGGAATCCCGGTTAGCAGAGGACTCGTCAGTCATGCCAGTGACATAACCTGCAGGGGTTCAGTATGGTATGCCGGCGGTCGGGCTCCCGGCGACATGCATACCGGCGCCGGGAGCCCGACCGCCGGCTTACCGACAGTGTGGCGAGCACAAATTAGCCCCTTGCGGGCTCGCTGCGCTCGCCACGCTATGGGCACGGTGGCACGCTACGCGCGCCACGCTATTTTTTTCTCCCTCCAGGGGGGTCGTGGACCCCACAAGGGAGAATAAGCATCGGTATGCCGGCTGTCGAGATACCGGCACCGGTATACTGTGTGCCGGGATCCTGTCAGTCGGCATACTGAAGACCACCCAACCTGCAGGACTACGGACGTTCCTGACTGAGGAGGAAGTTGACGTTGAGGGAGTTGGTGGTGTGGCTTGCAGGAGCTTGGGTAAAAGAGGAAGAAGGGATTTAGGTGTCAGTGGACTGCTTACGCTCTTACCCAAAGTTTCTGAACTTGACAATGACTTCTGATGAATGCGCTGCATGTGACTTATAAGGGAGGATGTTCCTAGATGGTTAACTTTACACAGGCATGACAATGGGCTTATTCATCCCATGGACAACAACTGTCTCCCCTGGTACCTAATTTAAACAAACAACATCACCATCAGAATCCTCATCGTCAACTTCCTCCTCAGCGCCAGCAAAATCCATTTCCTCATCCTGGTGTACTTCAACAGTGACATCTTCAATTTGAATATCAGGAACTGGACTGTGGGTGCTCCTTCCAGCACTTGCAGAGGGTGTAAAAATGGTGGAAGGAGCCACGTCTTCCCGTCCAGTGTTGGTTAGGTCAGGCATTGCAACCGCCGACACACTTGGATTCTCCTTGGGGATTTGTGATACCATCTTAGAATGCACAGTTCTGTGCTGTGCTTTTGCCAGCTTAGCTCTTATAATTTTTCTACCGGGAAGATGATGGCTTCCATCGTCAGGTGAAGCTGAACAACTAGTCATGAACATAGGCCAGGGCCTTAGCTGTTCCTTGCAACTCTGTGTCGTAAATGGCATATTGGCAAGTTTATGTTTCTCCTCAGACCATTTAAATTCATTTTTTTGGGTCATTTTACTGAACTTTGGCTTTTTCGATTTTACATGTCCTCTACTATGACATTGGGCATCGGCCTTGGCAGACGACGTTGATCGCATTTTTTTGTCTATGTCATGACTAGTGGCAGCAGCTTCAGCACTAGGAGGAAGTGGTTCTTGATCTTTCCCTATTTTATCCTCCAAATCTTTGTTCTCCATTATTTTTCTGGAGTTATATAACAATATGCGGCATAGGAGAGCGTACCTCTACACCACACAGGGCAAACCTTGTAAAAAAAATAGCAGTAAATATTAATAAGCCCTTTATTTGGAGTAAATAATATACAACACAGGACAGCACCAATGAAATTATATGGTAGCAACACTGGACTGGACTTATACGGCAGTACCACGGGAATTATACGGCAGTATCACTGGACTTATATGGCAGTACCACTGGACTTATATGGCAGTATCACTGGAATTATATGGCAGAACCAATAGACTTATACGGCAGTACCACTGGACTGGATTTATACAGCAGTACAACTGGACTTATACGGCAGTACCATTGGACTTATACGGCAATATCACTGGAAGTATATGGCAGTACCACTGGACTATTACGGCAGTGCCACTGGACTGGATTTATACGGCAGTACCACTGGACTTTTTCAGCAGTATCACTGGACTTATACGGCAGTACCACTAGACTTATACGGCAGTAACACTGGACTGGATTTATATGGCAGTACCACTGGATTTATACGGCAGTACCACTTGATTTATAAGGCAGGACCTCTGGACATATACAGCAGTATCACTGTAATTATAAGGCAGTAATACTGGACTTATATGGCAGTACCACTGGACTGGATTTATACGGCAGTACCACTGAGCTTATATGGCAGTACCACTGGACTTTTACGGCAGTATCACTGGACAGGATTTATACGGCAGTACCACTGGACTTATACAGCTGTATCACTGGAATTATATGGCAGTACTACTGGACTTATACGGCAGTACCACTGGACTGGATTTATATGGCAGTACCACTGGATTTTTATGACAGTTCTATTGGACATATATGGCAGTATCACTGGAATTATATCGCAGTACCACTGGACATATACAGCAGTATCACTGGATTTATATGGCAGTACCACTGGACTTATACGGCAGTACCACTGTACTGGATTTATATGGCAGTACCACTGGATTTATAAGTTAGTACCACTGGACTGGATTTATATGGCAGTATAACTGGACTTATACGGCTGTAACACTGGACATATACGGCAGTATCAATGGGCTTATATGGCAGTATCACTGGAATGGGTTTATACGGTAGAACCACTGGATTTATAGGGCAGTACAACTGGACATATATGGCAGTATCACTGGAATTATACGGCAGTACCACTGGACTGGATTTATACGGCAGTACCAATTGATATATTCTGCAGTACCATTGGACATATATACGGCAGTATCACTGGAATTATATGACAGTACCATTTGACACATACTGCAGTATCACTGGACATATACTGCAGTACCACTGGACTGGATTTATACGGCAGTACCACTGGATATATATGGCAGCACCACTGGACATATTTGTCAGTATCTATGGAATTATATGGTAGTACCACTGGACTTATATGGCAGTACCACTTGGCTGGATTTATACGGAAGTACCACTGAGCTTATACGGCAGTACCACTGGAATTTTATGGCAGTACCACTGGACTGGATTTATGTGGCAGCACCACTGGACTTTTACAGCAATACCACTGGACTTATAAAGCAATATCACTGGAATTATATGGCAGTACCACTTAACATACAGTATACGGCAGTACCACTGGACTGGATTTATACAGCAGTACCACAGGATTTATACGGCAGTACCACTGGACATATATACGGCAGTATCACTGGATTTATATAGCAGTACCACTGGACATATACAACAGTATCACTGGATTTATACGGCAGTAACACTGGACATATACGTCAGTACCACTGGACATATACGGCAGTATCACTGGAATTATATGGCAGTACCACTGGAGTTTTATGGCATTACCACTGGATTTATACTGCAGTACCACTGGACATATATGGCAGTATTACCGCAATTATATGGCAGTACCACTGGACATATATGGCAGTATAACTGGAAATATACGACAGTACCACTGGACTGGATTTATATGGCAGTACCACTGGATTTATACTGCAGTACCACTAGATATATATACGGCAGTATCACTGGAATTATATGGCAGTACCACTTGACATATACTGCAGTACCACTGGACATATACGGCAGTATCACTGGAATTATATGGCAGTACCATTGGAGTTATGTGGCATTACCACTGGATTTATACTGCAGTACCACTGGACATATATGGCAGTATTACCGCAATTATATGGCAGTACCACTGGACATATATGGCAGTATAACTGGAAATATACGACAGTACCACTGGACTGGATTTATACTGCAGTACCACTAGACATATATACGACAGTATCACTGAAATTATATGGCAGTACCACTTAACATATACTGCAGTACCACTGGACATATACGGCATTACTTACAGAATTATATGGCAGTATCACTGGACTTATATGGTAGTACCACTGGACTGGATTTATACGGCAGTACCACTGGACTTATACGGAAGTACCAATGGACTTATATGGCAGTAACACTGGAATTATATGGCAGTACCAATTTATTTATACGGCAGTACCACTGGACTGGATTTTTTTACATTAGCACTACTGGAGTTATACAGCAGAATCACTGGACTGGATTTATACGGCAATACCACTTGATTTATCCGGCAGTACCACTGGACTTATACGGCAATATTACTGGAAGTATATCGCAGTACCACTGTACTGGATTTATACGGAAGTACCACTTGACATATACAGCAGTATCACTGGATTTATATAGCAGTATCACTGGACATATACAAAAGTATCACTGGATTTACACGGCAGTACCACTGGACATGTACAGCACTACCACCGGACATATACAGCAGTATCACTGGAATTATATGGCAGTATCACTGGACATATACGGCAGTAGACCAGACATATATGACAGTATAAATGGAATTATATGGCAGTACCACTGGACTTATATGGCAGTAACACTGGACTGGATTTATACGGCAGTACCACTGGACTTATACAGTAGTACCACTGGACTGGATTTATATGGAAGCATTACTGGACTTATACGGCAGTTCCACTGGACATATACAACAGTATCACTGGATTTATACGGCAGTAACACTGGACATATACGTCAGTACCAATGGAAATACATGGCAGTATCAGTGGAATTATATGGCAGTACCTCTGGACTTATACGGCAGTACCACTGGATTTATACTGCAGTAACAATGGACATCTATGGCAGTATCACTGGAATTATATGGCAGTACCACTGTACATATACTGCAGTATCACTGGACATATACGGCAGTAACACTGGACTGGATTTATATGGCAGTACCACTGGATTTATACTGCAGTACCACTGGACATATACGGCAGTATCTATGGAATTATATGGCAGTACTACAGGACTTATACAGCAGTACCACTAAACTGGATTTATTCGAAAGTACCACTGATCTTATACGGCAGTACCACTGGAATTTTATGCCAATACCAAAGGACTGGATTTATATGGCAGCACCACTGGACTTATACCACAGTACCACTGGACTTATATGGCCGTATCACTGGAATTATATGGTAGTACCACTGGACTGGATTTATATGGAAGCAATTATATGGTAGTACCACTGGACTGGATTTATATGGAAGCATTACTGGACTTATACGGCAGTTCCTCTGGACATATACAACAGTATCATTGGAAGTATATGGCAGTACCAGTGAACTGGATTTATGTGGCAGTTCCACAGGATTTATACTTCAGTACCACTGGACATATACGGCAGTATCTATTTAATTATATGGCAGTACTACTGGACTTATATGGCAGTACCACTGGACTGGATTTATACGGAAGTACCACTGATCTTATACGGCAGTACCACTGGAATTTTATGGCAATACCACTGGACTGGATTTATATGGCAGTACCACTGGACTTATACCGCAGTACCACTGGACTTATATGGCCATATCACTGGAATTATATAGTAGTACCAATGGACTTATACGGCAGTACCACTGGACTGGATTTATACGGCAGTACCACTGGACTTGTACGGCAGTACCACTGGACTTATGCATCAGTATCACTGGAATTATCTGGCATTACCACTGGACTTATACGGCAGTACCACTGGACTGGATTTATATGGTAGTATTACTGGACTTATACAGCAGTACCACTGGACATATACGGCAGTATCACTTGACATATACGGCAGTATCACTGGAATTATATGGCAGTACCACTGGACTTATGCGGCAGTACCACTGGACTGGATTTATATGGTAGTATTACTGGACTTATACGGCAGTACCACTGGACATATACGGCAGTATCACTTGACTGAATTTATACGGCAGTACCACTTGAATTATATGGCAGCACCACTGGACATATACGGCAGTATCAGTGGAATTATATAGAAGTAACACTGTATATACACTGCAGTATCCCTGGACATATATGGCAGTACCACTGGACTGGATTTCTATAGCAGTACCACTGGATTTGTATAAGTCACTACTACTGGACATGTACGGCAGTATCACTGGAATTATATGTCAGTACCACTGGATTTATACAGCAGTACCACTGTACTGGATTTATAATGCAGTACCACTGAGTTTATGTGGCAGTACCACTGGACTTTTATGGCAGTACCACTGGACCTGATTTATACAGCATTACCACTGTACTTATATGGCAGTATCACTGGAATTATATGGCAGTACCACTGAATTGGATTTAAATGGCAGTACCACTGGACTTATACAGTAGTACCACTAGACTGGATTTATACGGCAGTGTAACTGGACTTATTCGGCAGTACCTCTGGACATATAGGGCAATATCACTGGACTTATATGGCAGTATCACTGGACTGGATTTATATGGCAGTAACACTGGACTAATATGGCAGAACCACTGGACATATACGCCAGTATCACTGGAATTATATGGCAGTACCACTTGACATATGCTGCAGTATCACTTTACATATACGGCAGTACCACTGGACTGGATTTATATGGCAGTACCACTGATTTATACGGCAGTACCACTGGACATATATGGCCATATCTATTGAATTATTTGGCAGTACCACTGGACAGGATTTATATGGCAATACCACTAAGCTTTTACAGCAGTACCACTGGACTTATATGGCAGTACCACTGGACTGGATTCATACGACAGTATCACTAAACTTATACGGCAGTATCACTGGACTTATTCGGCAGTATCACTGGACAGGATTTATACGTCAGCACCACTGGATTTATACGACAGTACCACTGGACATATACAGCAGTATCACTGGAATTATGTGGCAGTACCACTGGACATATAAGGCAGTATCACTGGACATATACGGCAGTACCACTGGAATGGATTTATATGGTAGTACCACTAAATGTATACGGCAATACCACTGAACATATACGTCAGTACCACTGGATATATATGGCAGTATTACTGGAATTATATGGCAGTACCACTGGACATATACAGCAGTATAACTGGACATATACGGTGATACCACTGGACTGGATTTATATGGCAGTACTACTGTACTTATACACCAGTACCACTGGACTGGATTTATACGGCAGTATCTCTGGACTTATATGGCTGTACCACTAGACATATACGGCAGTACCACTGGATATATACAGCAGTATTACTGGATATATATGGCAGTACCACTGGACATATACAGCAGTATCACTGGACATATACGGCAGTACCACTGGACCGGATTTATATGTCAGTACTACTGGTTTTATATGGCAGTACCACTGGACATATACGGCAATAACACTGGAATTATATGGCAGTACCTCTGGACTTATACAGCAGTACCACTGGATTGGATTTATATGGCAGTACCACTGGACTTATAGGGCTGCACCACTGGACTTATACGTCAGTATCACTGGAATTATATGAATACCACTGGACTTATACGACAGTACCACTGGACTTGATTTATATGGCAGTGTCACTGGACTTTTACGGCTGTACCACTAGACATATACGGCAGTACCACTGGATATATATGGCAGTAATACTAAATTTATATGGCAGTACATCTGGACATATACGGCAGTATCACTGGAATTATATGGCAGTACCACTGGACTTATATGGCTGTACCACTGGACTGGATTTATATGGCAGTACCACTGGACTTATAGGGCTGTACCACTGGACTTAGACGTCAGTATCACTGTAATTATATGGCAGTACCACTGGACTTATATGGCAGTACCACTGGACTGCATTTATACGGCAGTACCACTGGACATATATGGCAGTATCACTGGAATTATATGGCAGTACCACTGGACTTATATGGCAGTACCACTGGACTGGATTTATATGGCAGTACCACTAGACTGGATTTATACATAAGTTCCACTGGACTTAATTGGCAGTACCACTGTACTTATACAGCAGTATCACTGGAATTATGTTGCAGTATCACTGGACTTATACGGCAGTGCCACTGGACTTGATTTATATGGCAGTAACACTCGGTTTTTATGGTAGTACCACTGGACATATACGGCAGTATCACTGGAATTATATGGCATTACCACTGGACTAGATTTATATGGCAGTATCACTGGACATATACAGCAGTACCACTGGACATATACTGCAGGATCACTGGACTTATACGGCAATATCACTGTACTGGATTTATACGTCAGTACCTCTGGACATATATGGCAGTATCACTGGAATTATATGGCAGTACCACTGGACATATACGGCAGTATCACTGGACATATACAGCAGTACCACTGGACTAGATTTAAATGGCAATACCACTGGATTTATATGGAAGTACCACTGAACATATACTACAGTATCACTGTATTTATATGGCAGTACCACTGGACTGGATTTTTATGGCTGTACCACTGGATTTATACAGCTGTACCACTGGACATATACGGCAGTATCACTGGAATTATACGGCTGTACCACTGGACTGGATTAATACTGCAGTATCACTGGACTTATATGGCAGTATCACTGGACATATACGGCAGTATCACTGGACTTATGGGTCTGGGACTCCAGGTCGACAACAAAAAGGTTGACACACCTTAGGTCGATGCCAATTGGTCGACACACCTTAGGTCGACATTGACAAAAGGTCGACATGGACAAAAGGTTGACAGGAACAATGTCGACATGGAAAAATGTCGACATGAGTTTTTTATGGGGGGGTTGTGTCATTTTCTTCGTAGAGTGACCGGGAACCCCAATTAGTGTACTGCGTCCCCTCGCATGGCTCGCTTCGCTTGCCATGCTTCGGGCATGGTGCCTTCGCTTCGCTCGGCACAGATTACCGTTCCAATCGTAGTCCACATGGATCGTTAAGTATGAAAAAATTCAAAAAAAGAAAAAAATTGTGAAAAACCCATGTCGACCTTGTTCATGTCGACCTTTTGTCCATGTCAACCGTTTGTCCATGTCGACCTAAGGTGTGTCGACCAATTGGCGGCGACCTAAGGTGTGTCGACCTTTTTGTTGTCGACCTGGAGTCCGGATACCGGACTTATACGGCAGTACCACTGGACTTATACGGCAGTACCACTGGACTTATACGGCAGCATAGGGACACCACCACTGGACTGATGCAGGACAAAACAGCACCACTACAGTGGACTGGACTTATACAGCAGCACTGGACATATGGCAGCAGAGGACACCATTACTGTGACTGGACTGATGCAAAACAAAACACCACCACTGGACTGATGCAGCACAAGACAGCACCGGAATGACACATAAGACAGAACAGGTCGCCACACCTCTTTCCCGCACAGACAGACACTAAATGACACTGAGGATAGAGACACGTTCTCTCACTACACTCTCCAGGACTGGAGTGAAAGTGGCGGCGAAGCGCGGCTCCTTGTATGGAATCCAAAACCTGCGAGAATCCGAAAGTGGGATGATGACGTTTTGTATCACTCTGGTTTCCGAGTCTGGCGGGAAGTCCTGGGCCAGGCTCAGATCCGGGCTCGGCACATGAAGTTTATGGGGGTTTGGTTCTCAGAGAACTGAACCGGCTCATCTCTAATAAAAAGACCAATGTTTTACATTAATATTCAGGGTCATTACTAATTTCTTCTACTGTTTCCCAGACCCCCATACATGCTCCAATGTTCCATAGAGTGGAAGATTGTGTATTGTGTAACCCCCTACTAGTAATCCTGCATTTGCCACTGAGGCCTTCCCTATAAAATCATCAAATGCCAACTGCTGGTTAATGTGATGCTGAAGGGGAGAAGTGGAATACTGGGCTTAACTGGCAGAATTGCAGCATAAACCATCTGATGATCAGTATTTATTGTAATGTACAGTACCTTATTATTCTTCACAGCCATGCAGCATGGAGGTCCACTAATGTGATTTTTTATTTTGGCCCATTAATGTATTAAAATAACAAATCAACATACTGTAGGTTTCTGGGCACCTGCTCTTATCTATAAACCTAGAATTGTATGCCTGTTTCTAGAGGATTTCTGTTAAGCCCAGTACTCACGGGCCGATCAAGGAGAGATGCGTGCTGAGCGAACCGCTCAGCACACATCTCTCCTGCCGCTCAGCACAGCGCGATCTGTGCTGAGCGTGCGGGGGGAGACGGGGGGGCCGCTCACTTCACCCAGCGGGTGAAGTGAGCGACCCGCTAGATTGGCCTGCATGCAGGCCAATCTAGCAGCGGCGATAGCGATGTGCGGGGCCGCGCATCGCTATCGCCGAGGGGGCTACACACGGAGCGATCCTGCCGATATTCTAAGCAATCTAGTCAGATTGCTTAGAATATCGCTCCGTGAGTACCCCCCTTTACTGTCTTAACTGTTAATAACATGTATTAGTAAAGTACTAATTGTGTACACTAATAAGTAGAGATGTTCGCAGGACTACCGTGTTTTTCATTTTGGTAATTATTTCATCCTCATGTTTTGGTTTTGCAAATCCATCCTAAAGTGATAAGATTTTGGATCTGGATTAAAACATTTTTAATAAAATCCGCTAAAATCATGTTATTTTTGCAATCCAAAACCCCAAATTGAGATTTAAAATCTGAATTCTGACCAGCAGAAAGATCGTAACTGGGACTCTGTTTGGATTGGATCTCCTTGGAAGATCTAGACCAGGTTTCAGTTCTGAGCAACAAAATTTGTGTGGATTCGGATTTTTGAAGAACCGAAACGCACATCTATACTACTAAGAATATAAGTAATAAAGTATATTAAAAATTACCAACCTTCCACATTCAGAAATTATAACATTTTAATCCATATGCATTTCCAAGTGGTTTGATAACAAAATAGCCAGGTTAATTAAGGAGTTTGTGGCTTAATAAAAAAAATGTAAGTAAATAGACATAGTGTAAAAATGGTTTCTGAGTCAGGCGGGAAAACCCGACCCACCCCCCAGATCCGGGCACGGGACGTGATGTGCGGTAGGATTCGATTCTCAGAGAACCGAACCTGCTCATCTCTAGTTATAATATTCTTTTTTGTAATGATGTATACCATTAAATATTATGATAGCTATAATACAGTATCTAGTATCATAGGTGTTTAATGATCATCAAGGTTTCAATAAGTGTGCAAGATTGCTATGTTTCTAATAAGCCACAAGAGTCATAGGAAAATTAAGGTCAATGTCTAATCTAGAAAGTAAGAATTAATCATGCAGGATTCATGAACAGCTGTTTAATCACCTCTGGGGACAGCTTCTTACACTGTCTCTTACAAAAATACAAGTTACAAGGTCACATTGCATAATGATCACCCTTATCTCCAGGTCAATTAAAACACATAAATGTGGATATATAAAGACACAGAAATCCTGATCACTTCTGTTCATATGAATCTTGACTATACATTTGCATATCACAGTGGAACTTGTTATCTTCCATTACTGCTTGTAAACCATGATTTTCTAATTTTTTTAACCCCAGAATTTCCTATCAGCCATTTTCAATGTCTGAGAGAGCAACCGTTAAAAGCTAAAGAGGATTTTAAAAAGTTAAATTAAAGTGTTGGCATATTAAAAGCATATTTCACCTCTCTCCTAGAATGTCCAAGAGAATCTCAGGTAACTCTCCCAGACCCTAGGTAGATTTGGCAAGTATCCTGGACTCTATGCCCCACTGGCTGCTGCTGCACACTTCACGGGTGAAGTAGTAGGACCGGGTAACAGGATGATGTGATTTGTGCTGAATCACATTGTGGCCCTGCGTTATTTAACTGGGAATTACAGCTGTGTGTAGTGGGCGTGAGGGAACAAAGATGAGATCACTGCGCCATGCCCCACACATTATCCACTTGGACGTACCATGACCCCACACCTCCTATTATGCAGCCTGCTCCCAGACGAGGGCAGCTAGCAAATAGGCATGCATGATTAAAAGTGTATGGCTAGCTTTAAAAGATAATATGAACTTGGTTCTAACCATCAGTGTTCTGCACATGAACCCAAATCTCAAAATCACACAGATTAAATAAATGTAAAAGGCTTAATTTGTAGAGCTACTCCTTTTCATAAGTGTGCATTCAGGTAAAGGAGTTCGTATATATAGACAGACAATGTCTAGGTTGACAGTCAATAGGTCGACCCCATATGGTCGACATGCATCAGGTCGGCATTGACAAAAGGTTGACATGCATTAGGTTGACACTAACAAAAGTATAAAAGTTACAAAGTGTCAACAGGTTCAAATGGTTGACATGGCAATGGTCGATACACACATGAGAAAACTTTTTACTTTTTTTGCATTTTTTACACCTTTTTCATACTTTACCGTCCACGTGGCCTATGACTGGGAAAAGTAACATGTGCCGAGCACAGTGGTAGTGCAGCGAGGCACCTTCGCTTGTCATGCTAGGGGATGTGGTACACTAATTGGGGTTCCCTGTGCTCTGCCTGTGAAAACGACACCAAAAATAAATAAATGGTGTACTGACCTTTTTTGTGTCAACCTTTTCCCATGTCGACCTTTTCATGTGTTAACATTTTGTACTCGTCGACCTTTTCCTGTGTCAACCTTTTGTCAGTCCGACCTAATACATATCGACCTTTTATTAGTGTCGACCTAATTCATGTCAACCATATGGTGTCAACATAATGACTGTCGACCTAGACATTGTAGATCTTCTATACCACACCCTAGGTAGAGAGGTCTAGAGTGTGATTCTCCTTCTAACAGTAAAGAGATGGTTGATGGCAATAGCTTTAGTTTTTTTATAACTTAACCATGGAATTATTTTGAATATTACATGATTATGACTGAGTATTTACTATTTGTATTTCCAATTTGTCGTATGTAGCATCAATTCCAGAATGATAAAAAAAATTATGCATTTAATCATCATCACAATCAGTAAAGTCAGTGCTAGATGTACAATTAACATGTTCATAGTTAATTTTGGAACTGACTCTTGGGGGTTTATTTACTAATATCCGTATTTGTGCCGATTTGTGTCGATTTTTACATCGACTGACATCGGCCGTTCTTAATTGCAACTTTTTGAATGTTTACAGTAATTTACTAAGCTTTCGTGTTCTACCTATTCTTATTTTTCGATGTCGATGTCATTCGTATTTGTGGTTGGTTTTTGACGACTGAATGTGTTTGTATCTGGTCGAAGATGTGTATTGTGATGCATCTTTCATATTTTTCCTGTCGGCAGTGTTTTCTGGACTTTGCGGCCGGATTATTTCTTTTACATTCGATTTTGAAGGTGAATCATGATTGGTTATGTGGATTATGTGGGAGTGTCAATGCGCACCCATATAAAAATGTCCCAAACCGGACGAACCTCTTGGGATTAGTTAGTGGAGAGGAGAGAGGTAGTGCTGTAAGGAGTTGGTGAGTGTTTTGGTTTTTTTGGTTTGAGATTTCTGAGTGCTGAGCTGTGAAAGTTGTCTTGTCTTTATTGTTGTCTTGTATACTTATTAGTGTGTCATATTTTCTGTCCTAGTTTTTTTATTTAAGTCTTTTGTCAGTGTGTGTGTGTGTGTGTGTGTGTGTGTGTGTGTGTGTGTGTGTGTGCGCTGTGTAGAACTAGAGGAGGAGTGTGTTTTTTGTTGTCTGTCTTAAACTTGTCTGAGTCTGAGGTTGGGGAGGTGGAGGAGGTTGGTGATGTTGAGGAGGTTAGTGAGGTGGCGGAGGGTAGTGAGGGGGGTGAGGTGGAGGAGGTGGCAGAGGAAGCTCCTGAGTCCTCTAGTGATACTGATGAGGCGCCGCAGCAATGTGCAAGGACCAAGTCAGGGTGAAATGTGAAGTTCACATTTGCCAAGAATGTTGCCCTGGTGAGGATGATAATGAAACATCATCGCCAGCTCTTTGGTCAGGAGTCTGCTAAGGTGTCTGCACGGAAAAAAGCAGTGATGTGGCAGAAGGTTGTTGACGCGGTGAATTGTGAGGGTGTGGTGAGGCGTACCGAGGAGACCTGAAGAAAGCGCTTTTATGACATCAAACGTCGTGTGAAAGCAAAAATGGCGAAGGAGGCCAATTTGGCCCGCCAAACAGGAGGGGGGCGTCTATTTATCGAAACATATTTGGAATACGATAAGTCGCTGCAGAACCTCATCCCTCCGGAGGTAGTGAGGGCGACATATGATCGGCCCAGGGTGTCTGGCAAGTTGTGTTTTTGGTTGTCTGTGTTTTTTGGAGTTATTTTTTTAGTATGTTATGCTCATAATAATGTCTGGGTTATTTCTGCATGTCATCTTCCATTGTGTATGGCAGGCATGTCCAAACTGCGGCCCACCAGCTGTGGAGAAACTACACATCCCAGCATGCCGTGACACTGCTTTAGCAATCTCTCACAGTAAAACTGTGTACAGGCATGCTGGGCTATGTAGTTTCACAGCAGCTGGAGGGCTGTATTTTGAACATGCCTGGTGTATGGTGTTCGCACATAAATGTAGGTACAGTTTCTGCTTTAATGGTCCATTTTGCACAAACTTATTTGTGGAAGTGGGACTCTAAATGTGTTTTTTTTTTTTTTGCTAATTGGCTGCCCACCACTCATTAATATGTTATGTGTGTAATGTTCAGAATTAGTTTTACTCCTATACATTTTTTGGTAAAGAGAGTGTTTTGTGTTTCCAAAAAAAAACAATTATGTTGTACAGTATGTAATGAGTAGGTTTTGTTTTTGGGATATTTTGTGGGTGCAAGCCTTTATATGGTGGCATATGTTTTTTGGGATGAATGAAAAAATATTGTACAATGAGACCAAACATGAATTCAGTGTCTTACGGTTCAATACAATAGTATTAAAGTACACGGATTACAAACATAGCAGCGTCATTAAGCAGGACATTGTTAACTTGTGTGGATTTGTATGCCGTCTGATAGGGTAGAAAGTGTTGGCTTAGTGGTGGGTTAAAGGTACGATCTGTCATAAATCAGCTTAGGAGTCATGTGTTGCTAAATTTGGTTGTAGGTTGTTGTTGATTTTTAATATTTAAAGTAGAGATGAGCGGGTTCGGTTTCTTTGAATCCGAACCCGCACGAACTTCACTTTTTTTTCCACGGGTCCGAGCGACTCGGATCTTCCCGCCTTGCTCGGTTAACCCGAGCGCGCCCGAACGTCATCATGACGCTGTCGGATTCTCGCGAGGCTCGGATTCTATCGCGAGACTCGGATTCTATATAAGGAGCCGCGCGTCGCCGCCATTTTCACTCGTGCATTGAGATTGATAGGGAGAGGACGTGTCTGGCGTCCTCTCCATTAGAATAGAGATAGATAGATTAGATAGAGAGAGATTGTGCAGAGTCGCAGACAGAGTTAGTTTACCACAGTCAGTGACCAGTGCAGTTGCTAGTTAACTTTTATTTAATATAATATATCCGTTCACTTCTCTCTGCTATATCCGTTCTCTGCCTGAAAAAAAAAAACGATACACAGCACAGTCAGTCACACAGTGTGACTCAGTCTGTGTGCACTCAGCTCAGCCCAGTGTGCTGCACAGTCATCAATGTATAAATTAAAAGCTTATAATTAATTGTGGGGGAGACTGGGGAGCACTGCAGGTTGTTAGCAGGAGCCAGGAGTACAATTATATTAATTAACAGTGCACACTTTTGCTGCAGGAGTGGTGACCAGTGCCTGACCACCAGTATAGTATTGTTGTATACTACTAATATCTCTTTAAATATCAACCAGTCTATATTAGCAGCAGACACAGTACAGTGCGGTAGTTCACGGCTGTGGCTACCTCTGTGTCGGCACACGGCAGGCAGTCCGTCCGACCAGAATTGTATTATTTATTATTATATACCTACCACCTAACCGTGGTTTTTTTTTCATTCTTTATACCGTCATAGTGTCATCCTAATTGTTACGAGTATACTACTATCTCTTTATCAACCAGTGTACAGTGCGGTAGTTCACGGCTGTGGCTACCTCTGTGTCGGCACACGGCAGGCAGTCCGTCCGACCAGAATTGTATTATTTATTATTATATACCTACCACCTAACCGTGGTTTTTTTTTCATTCTTTATACCGTCATAGTGTCATCCTAATTGTTACGAGTATACTACTATCTCTTTATCAACCAGTGTACAGTGCGGTAGTTCACGGCTGTGGCTACCTCTGTGTCGGCACACGGCAGGCAGTCCGTCCGACCAGAATTGTATTATTTATTATTATATACCTACCACCTAACCGTGGTTTTTTTTTCATTCTTTATACCGTCATAGTGTCATCCTAATTGTTACGAGTATACTACTATCTCTTTATCAACCAGTGTACAGTGCGGTAGTTCACGGCTGTGGCTACCTCTGTGTCGGCACACGGCAGGCAGTCCGTCCGACCAGAATTGTATTATTTATTATTATATACCTACCACCTAACCGTGGTTTTTTTTTCATTCTTTATACCGTCATAGTGTCATCCTAATTGTTACGAGTATACTACTATCTCTTTATCAACCAGTGTACAGTGCGGTAGTTCACGGCTGTGGCTACCTCTGTGTCGGCACACGGCAGGCAGTCCGTCCGACCAGAATTGTATTATTTATTATTATATACCTACCACCTAACCGTGGTTTTTTTTTCATTCTTTATACCGTCATAGTGTCATCCTAATTGTTACGAGTATACTACTATCTCTTTATCAACCAGTGTACAGTGCGGTAGTTCACGGCTGTGGCTACCTCTGTGTCGGCACACGGCAGGCAGTCCGTCCGACCAGAATTGTATTATTTATTATTATATACCTACCACCTAACCGTGGTTTTTTTTTCATTCTTTATACCGTCATAGTGTCATCCTAATTGTTACGAGTATACTACTATCTCTTTATCAACCAGTGTACAGTGCGGTAGTTCACGGCTGTGGCTACCTCTGTGTCGGCAGTCGGCAGGCAGTCCGTCCATCCATAATTGTATTATTATTATAATATATACCACCTAACCGTGGTTTTTTTATACCACCTAACCGTGGCAGTCCGTCCATAATTGTATACTAGTATCCAATCCATCCATCTCCATTGTTTACCTGAGGTGCCTTTTAGTTCTGCCTATAAAATATGGAGAACAAAAAAGTTGAGGTTCCAAAATTAGGGAAAGATCAAGATCCACTTCCACCTCGTGCTGAAGCTGCTGCCACTAGTCATGGCCGAGACGATGAAATGCCAGCAACGTCGTCTGCCAAGGCCGATGCCCAATGTCATAGTACAGAGCATGTCAAATCCAAAACACCAAATATCAGAAAAAAAAGGACTCCAAAACCTAAAATAAAATTGTCGGAGGAGAAGCGTAAACTTGCCAATATGCCATTTACCACACGGAGTGGCAAGGAACGGCTGAGGCCCTGGCCTATGTTCATGGCTAGTGGTTCAGCTTCACATGAGGATGGAAGCACTCAGCCTCTCGCTAGAAAACTGAAAAGACTCAAGCTGGCAAAAGCACCGCAAAGAACTGTGCGTTCTTTGAAATCCCAAATCCACAAGGAGAGTCCAATTGTGTCGTTTGCGATGCCTGACCTTCCCAACACTGGACATGAAGAGCATGCGCCTTCCACTATTTGCATGCCCCCTGCAAGTGCTGGAAGGAGCACCCGCAGTCCAGTTCCTGATAGTCAGATTGAAGATGTCAGTGTTGAAGTACACCAGGATGAGGAGGATATGGGTGTTGCTGGCGCTGGGGAGGAAATTGACCAGGAGGATTCTGATGGTGAGGTGGTTTGTTTAAGTCAGGCACCCGGGGAGACACCTGTTGTCCGTGGGAGGAATATGGCCGTTGACATGCCAGGTGAAAATACCAAAAAAATCAGCTCTTCGGTGTGGAGGTATTTCACCAGAAATGCGGACAACAGGTGTCAAGCCGTGTGTTCCCTTTGTCAAGCTGTAATAAGTAGGGGTAAGGACGTTAACCACCTCGGAACATCCTCCCTTATACGTCACCTGCAGCGCATTCATAATAAGTCAGTGACAAGTTCAAAAACTTTGGGTGACAGCGGAAGCAGTCCACTGACCAGTAAATCCCTTCCTCTTGTAACCAAGCTCACGCAAACCACCCCACCAACTCCCTCAGTGTCAATTTCCTCCTTCCCCAGGAATGCCAATAGTCCTGCAGGCCATGTCACTGGCAAGTCTGACGAGTCCTCTCCTGCCTGGGATTCCTCCGATGCATCCTTGCGTGTAACGCCTACTGCTGCTGGCGCTGCTGTTGTTGCCGCTGGGAGTCGATGGTCATCCCAGAGGGGAAGTCGTAAGCCCACTTGTACTACTTCCAGTAAGCAATTGACTGTTCAACAGTCCTTTGCGAGGAAGATGAAATATCACAGCAGTCATCCTACTGCAAAGCGGATAACTGAGTCCTTGACAACTATGTTGGTGTTAGACGTGCGTCCGGTATCCGCCGTTAGTTCACAGGGAACTAGACAATTTATTGAGGCAGTGTGCCCCCGTTACCAAATACCATCTAGGTTCCACTTCTCTAGGCAGGCGATACCGAGAATGTACACGGACGTCAGAAAAAGACTCACCAGTCTCCTAAAAAATGCAGTTGTACCCAATGTCCACTTAACCACGGACATGTGGACAAGTGGAGCAGGGCAGGGTCAGGACTATATGACTGTGACAGCCCACTGGGTAGATGTATGGACTCCCGCCGCAAGAACAGCAGCGGCGGCACCAGTAGCAGCATCTCGCAAACGCCAACTCTTTCCTAGGCAGGCTACGCTTTGTATCACCGCTTTCCAGAATACGCACACAGCTGAAAACCTCTTACGGCAACTGAGGAAGATCATCGCGGAATGGCTTACCCCAATTGGACTCTCCTGTGGATTTGTGGCATCGGACAACGCCAGCAATATTGTGTGTGCATTAAATATGGGCAAATTCCAGCACGTCCCATGTTTTGCACATACCTTGAATTTGGTGGTGCAGAATTTTTTAAAAAACGACAGGGGCGTGCAAGAGATGCTGTCGGTGGCCAGAAAAATTGCGGGACACTTTCGGCGTACAGGCACCACGTACAGAAGACTGGAGCACCACCAAAAACTACTGAACCTGCCCTGCCATCATCTGAAGCAAGAAGTGGTAACGAGGTGGAATTCAACCCTCTATATGCTTCAGAGGTTGGAGGAGCAGCAAAAGGCCATTCAAGCCTATACAATTGAGCACGATATAGGAGATGGAATGCACCTGTCTCAAGTGCAGTGGAGAATGATTTCAACGTTGTGCAAGGTTCTGATGCCCTTTGAACTTGCCACACGTGAAGTCAGTTCAGACACTGCCAGCCTGAGTCAGGTCATTCCCCTCATCAGGCTTTTGCAGAAGAAGCTGGAGGCATTGAAGAAGGAGCTAACACGGAGCGATTCCGCTAGGCATGTGGGACTTGTGGATGCAGCCCTTAATTCGCTTAACAAGGATTCACGGGTGGTCAATCTGTTGAAATCAGAGCACTACATTTTGGCCACCGTGCTCGATCCTAGATTTAAAGCCTACCTTGGATCTCTCTTTCCGGCAGACACAAGTCTGCTGGGGTTGAAAGACCTGCTGGTGACAAAATTGTCAAGTCAAGCGGAACGCGACCTGTCAACATCTCCTCCTTCACATTCTCCCGCAACTGGGGGTGCGAGGAAAAGGCTCAGAATTCCGAGCCCACCCGCTGGCGGTGATGCAGGGCAGTCTGGAGCGACTGCTGATGCTGACATCTGGTCCGGACTGAAGGACCTGCCAACGATTACGGACATGTCGTCTACTGTCACTGCATATGATTCTCTCAACATTGATAGAATGGTGGAGGATTATATGAGTGACCGCATCCAAGTAGGCACGTCACACAGTCCGTACTTATACTGGCAGGAAAAAGAGGCAATTTGGAGGCCCTTGCACAAACTGGCTTTATTCTACCTAAGTTGCCCTCCCACAAGTGTGTACTCCGAAAGAGTGTTTAGTGCCGCCGCTCACCTTGTCAGCAATCGGCGTACGAGGTTACATCCAGAAAATGTGGAGAAGATGATGTTCATTAAAATGAATTATAATCAATTCCTCCGCGGAGACATTGACCAGCAGCAATTGCCTCCACAAAGTACACAGGGAGCTGAGATGGTGGATTCCAGTGGGGACGAATTGATAATCTGTGAGGAGGGGGATGTACACGGTGATATATCGGAGGGTGAAGATGAGGTGGACATCTTGCCTCTGTAGAGCCAGTTTGTGCAAGGAGAGATTAATTGCTTCTTTTTTGGGGGGGGTCCAAACCAACCCGTCATATCAGTCACAGTCGTGTGGCAGACCCTGTCACTGAAATGATGGGTTGGTTAAAGTGTGCATGTCCTGTTTTGTTTATACAACATAAGGGTGGGTGGGAGGGCCCAAGGATAATTCCATCTTGCACCTCTTTTTTCTTTTCTTTTTCTTTGCATCATGTGCTGATTGGGGAGGGTTTTTTGGAAGGGACATCCTGCGTGACACTGCAGTGCCACTCCTAGATGGGCCCGGTGTTTGTGTCGGCCACTAGGGTCGCTAATCTTACTCACACAGCTACCTCATTGCGCCTCTTTTTTTCTTTGCGTCATGTGCTGTTTGGGGAGGGTTTTTTGGAAGGGACATCCTGCGTGACACTGCAGTGCCACTCCTAGATGGGCCCGGTGTTTGTGTCGGCCACTAGGGTCGCTAATCTTACTCACACAGTCAGCTACCTCATTGCGCCTCTTTTTTTCTTTGCGTCATGTGCTGTTTGGGGAGGGTTTTTTGGAAGGGCCATCCTGCGTGACACTGCAGTGCCACTCCTAGATGGGCCCGGTGTTTGTGTCGGCCACTAGGGTCGCTAATCTTACTCACACAGCTACCTCATTGCGCCTCTTTTTTTCTTTGCGTCATGTGCTGTTTGGGGAGGGTTTTTTGGAAGGGCCATCCTGCGTGACACTGCAGTGCCACTCCTAGATGGGCCCGGTGTTTGTGTCGGCCACTAGGGTCGCTAATCTTACTCACACAGCTACCTCATTGCGCCTCTTTTTTTCTTTGCGTCATGTGCTGTTTGGGGAGGGTTTTTTGGAAGGGACATCCTGCGTGACACTGCAGTGCCACTCCTAGATGGGCCCGGTGTTTGTGTCGGCCACTAGGGTCGCTTATCTTACTCACACAGCGACCTCGGTGCAAATTTTAGGACTAAAAATAATATTGTGAGGTGTGAGGTATTCAGAATAGACTGAAAATGAGTGTAAATTATGGTTTTTGAGGTTAATAATACTTTGGGATCAAAATGACCCCCAAATTCTATGATTTAAGCTGTTTTTTAGTGTTTTTGGAAAAAAACACCCGAATCCAAAACACACCCGAATCCGACAAAAATAATTCGGTGAGGTTTTGCCAAAACGCGTTCGAACCCAAAACACGGCCGCGGAACCGAACCCAAAACCAAAACACAAAACCCGAAAAATTTCAGGCGCTCATCTCTAATTTAAAGGGCCTCCTTTCCTTTTGCAGTGTCTAAACATTCACAAAGGCCTTCTGGCCATGCCTCCACTATAACTGAAGCCAAGGATGCTGCTGATGTAGGTAAGTACATTAACCTTGGGTGTGTTTGACCCTCAATGTTGAATGTAAAATAACTGAAGCCATGTTCCCCAAAGGACCATCAACACATGCACTTCCCCCACGGAGGCGAGGCCTGGGTGCGTCTTCCAGACCACCACTACAGCCATCACCACGCCGACGCATCTCCCTGGTTTCACCTGTGCCACCACAGCAACTGCTGGACAGTCCGCCACCCATGTCACCACATTCCCCACAGCTGCCTGGTGAGTTTTGTTGCACATTCACACAACACACACATTTCCACGGACCCTTTACACTACTCTAAACAGTGCTAAATATGCAGGGCTAGTGATGGGCAACATAAGCTGGCATGTTGCCCTGAACATCCAAACACAGTAAACTGTAAAATTATGTTGCACCTTGTATAATTCTACACATTACATGTGCATGAATGAGATGTCAATATACCTCAGTTAGGACAAATGCAAGCTAACGTCAAATACTGCAATGTTTGCCAACTGATTTGTGAATCACATTAGTGCACCACGTAAGTGTAAACCACAAGCACACAAATTAAATGGACACTATTGGCTGTAAACACATAGCCCAACAAATGTAAGGTGCATATGTGGAAAAAGTTAAAGACAAACTATGTGGGCAATATAGGCTTACCAACACACACTTACACTGTCCAAAATTAATAGCAAACCACCTTACAACTGCTTTCTATTTACAGCGGACAACATTCTTCCGGAAAGTCAGCCAGGGCAACTGCAGCCAACACATGAGGCAACATATACCCTCAATCTAGTTGAAATACCACCACCACAACCAACAAACACTCAGTTTTCCACTTCACCATCTCACCAGACACCTGAGCAGGACAGAAGCCCACCCACACCATTACCATAGTCACCAGACCAGGCATTTTGGTCCAGCTGGTCGACGCAACAAAAACAATATTCTGAGTGCTTGTGTAATCAAACACACTACATTGCAAGTCTAGCCCATCAAGTACCACGCATCACCAGAAGCAACAGCAGACAAACTAATGAGCGAACCCGAATGGCAAACACATTTAGAACTCATGAGGGCAGACAATAATCGCATGCTCGATACCTTTCAAATAGTCATGGATGACAACCAAAGGCTACATCAAACGTACTTGCAGATATTGACTGCGAATCAAACAACACAACACGCCATGGTCTGAATTATGGAGAGCCACACGTCTGCAACCAGAGACTAAAATGTGACTCTGACAACACTAACCCCAACATCTCACTCAGCAAAGGGAACATACAAGTTCCAGCCCCACTACCACAACCCCCTTGGTGACACCTGTCACGTCCCCTCCCAGATGTTCAGCTAGAAGTCACCAAGACACCAGCGGTAAAGGGCCATCCTCCTCAAGAGGCCGACATGCAAAATAAGACCACATCAGCAAGTTTGTTCAAAACACAAAATATTTGAAAGCAGCACTTTTGGGTTTGCACTCACAAGTGTGAGAAGTGCTTTGTTTAGTACGTTTATTATGAAACATATTTATTAGTAAAAATAAGGTACAACATGATACAGTTGTTTTGGTCTTCTTTCAAACAATATTTAGGTACAGTGGTTTTTTAATACATATTCATGCTCACAATCAATATACATATCTTACGCATGCAGCACAGGTTAGGTATATTTTGTTTTAACATTACAAAATTAAAATACACCATTCTATTACATAACGTTAACCTAGGATTATGTGTATGCATGAGATTACATTCTGAAACACAAATCAGCACTACATAAATGCAGGCCAAATATAATGATTATTTGAACAGGACTGTATTTGTTGGCCAATTTTAACTATACAAACACAAGGACAAAGGGGGTCATTCCGAGTTGTTCGCTCGTTGCCGATTTTCGCTATGCTGCGATTTGCTGCTAAATGCGCATGCGCATGGTACGCATCGCGCATGCACTTCGTTATTTTACAAAAAACTTAGCAGTTTTGCTGTGGCTTCAACGGCGCTTTTCATTCGCACTGCTGATCGGTGTGTGATTGACAGGAAAGGGGCGTTTCTGGGTGGTAACTGAGCGTTTTCCGGGAGTGTGCTAAAAAATGCAGGCGTGTCAGGGAAAAACGCGGGAGTGTCTGGAGAAACGGGGGAGTGGTTGGCCGAACGCAGGGCGTGTTTGTGACGTCAAACCAGGAACTAAACGGACTGAGCTGATCGCAATCTGTGAGTAGGTCTGGAGCTACTCAGAAACTGCAAAGAATTATTTAGTAGCAGTTTTGCTAATCTTTCGTTCGCAATTCTGCTATGCTAAGATACACTCCCAGAGGGCGGCGGACTAGCGTGTGCAATGCTGCTAAAAGCAGCTAACGAGCGAACAACTCGGAATGAGGGCCAAAGTGTAGTGTGGTGCCAAACATAACAGGTAACCCACAAAACACACACAATACATAAAAAACCATAAAGGAACATTAATACTCTTACGTTAGTAATTGACAAGAGTGGTAGATGTGAAACACGCCAGCCAAAAGCAGTTCTATTTGGAATTACAACTTTTGTACGAATCGATGACATTTGCAGCAGAGTTTAAGGTGTTTACGGCCGAAAACACGTATCATTAGTAAATGACCGTGTTGTATTAAATAACAACCGTATTTGACCGATGGTGTATTCATTCGTATTTGTGTTCGCGGCTGTGATAAAATATACGAATGCAACGAACACGGCCGACTTGCAGGGTTAGTAAATTCCCAAAACGCCACTTAGACAGAAAAATGGAACTCGAATGGATTCGAAATAAATTGACATCTTAGTAAATATACCCCTTATTTTCTCAGGACTTGTATGTTTCTCTTAAAGTCAGTGGAGAAGTGGCCCCATCAACCAATCAGCAGCTCTGTATCATTTTATAATATGCAGATTAAAGATGTTACATTAGTGCGGATTGGTTGCCATGGGCAACTTCTCCATTGGCTCACTTCTCTGCTCTTATCACTGCTTAGTAAATGTCCACCTTAGAGCCTAATACAGCATGGATCGTAGATGTGCGAAAAAATGCACATCTACGATCCAGTACCCTGACATGTGGGGGGATGCCCAGCACAGGGCAAGTCTGCCCCGCATGCCGGATCCAGCCCCAACCCCCCCCCCCCCCCCCCCCCGCAAACATGTGAAAGCATCGGGCAGCAGCGAAGTTTTCGCATGTTTAGGGTAGCCCGCTGCTTACGCAGCTCAGCTGCGAAGGCAGGCAGCTACCCACCATGTTTCAGGTCACAGCGGCTGCATGTGACATCACGCAGCCACCACAGCTCGCCCCGCAAACAGTCTGGACACGGCCAGCAAATGCCTCTGCCTGTCAATCAGGCAGAGGTGTTCGCACAAGTGAGATGCTTTAAAATCTCACAGTGGCTACTGCGCATGCGCGCACTTCACAGGGTTTCTGCAAGTGAATGCGGCCTCAGCAGCCTTCCATGCTGAATTAGGCCCCATGTTGGATCGGGGCTCATGTACTAAGCTGTATTACCTGGCAACCTAGATTAGCCAATTGTGCTCATACAATATACTTGATGATTACCTTGGTTTCAATGCCAAAAACAATTTGAAAACAATTTTTTAGGCTGGTATGACAATTAGATGTCCTCAAGGGACTCTTATATGCCCACCAGATGTTGCAACATGCCAATATATACCATAATATGCCACAACGTGTCCCTGTATGTCATCTTTCACCTCTCCTCCACTTATTTTGCCGCTTGGGCCATGCAGAGCAGATAAGAAAGTCAAGGCAGCACATTCTCTACTTGCCTATTGGATGAGCTCTGTGAAAGCGATGCCAGAAACTCCCCTGCTGTCCTCTCTATGTGACTGTCATAGGTGGCAATGCTGCAGCTTGTAGTTCACATTCTTGTAGATTTTGATATTAAAGAAATTCAATTTTACCTTGAATTATGTCCTTTTGTTAACCTGATGTGCATGCTGAGAGATCTTTTAACTTATAATTTATGGCTCAGTCAAAGGGCTCTTTCTCTTAATCAGATATCATATATTTTATACAGTATATACATATACTGTAGTCACAAGGATAGAGGATACTGCTTGGTAAAATAATAATATACCTTTCATGGTACACAGCTTCTCAAAATACATATAACTTTTTTACAGTTAACTACTTCTTAGTAAGCAAGAAGTTATAGATATATAATCAAAGCATTACAAGGAATTGTTATTTTAGAGTGATCTTTTATGCAGGCTACATGTTGCATAATTATTGTGCAAACCAGCCAAATGGTTTAAGTGATTATCATTAAGGGGAGTATTCAATTAATGCTGTTTTTTTGACCAGTCAAAAAAATGGCACTTTTCACCCGTTATTAGGTCGAATTTACAGTATTCAATGCCTATGCCGTTTTTTCGACTGATCGACAAATCTGCATCGGTGAAAACCATGTGGATCAGCCAATTCGCTGCCGATCCACGTGTTTTGTCGAATTTTCGACAGTTTTTGGATCTGTTTTTGCCCATGCCAATTCGACAAAAAAAATATGAAAAGGCATGGGAGAAAATAGGTTAAAAAATGGGCGAAAACTCCAACTATTGAATAAACACAGGTCGAATTACTGCCAATTTCCCCCCTAAGTGTATGTCACTGAATGATGATCATTCATAGTAGGAAAATGTTTGGATTTCAAATCTGTTCAATCCACCCAACTGTTTTTCATCCAACTTCAGGCTATGAATAGAGATCGTCTCCATATATTGTATGGTTGCTAACCATAGATGGCTGATGACCAGACTTTGCAGACAGTAACCTGTTACTGAAGTTCACTGTGCAAACTGTTTTTACATCCTGAGTTCCTGACGCTAGTAATGAATCAGAGCACCAAGTAGCCTGCTAGACATTAACCACTTAAATGACAAATATTGTTTCCAAAAAATGCTCAGAAGTTGTTTTTTTAATGATTGAATTAGGTTAATAATTAATTATTGAATTATAATAAAGATTGAATTAATAATAAATTTAACATTTATTTAAAACATATCTAGCATGATTTTATATAAGACCAAAATGTACAATTATTTGAAATTGGTTAAAACATTGATGGCTAAGATATCAGACCATTGGCAATTGATAATCAAACCATCGTGGCCATTGCAAACTCATGGCCACGATGACAGACAGGTAGAATTTCCAATAGGAAATCACTGTCAGCCACAGTGAAGTCACAGATTGCATCTGGCTCATTGATACTGAGCAAGGAGGCAGATTTTACTGGGGGGTCTGCAGATCTACAGCCCAAAGGTAAAATCCGCAACTGGTCAAATGCTGCTGATTTGTGCATTTAAAAAAAAGTTAAATAATGTAAAAACCTTACCAATTTAGTTTAATTACAGAAGGATAAAATGAAAAACGCAAAAAAAGCAGTGATTTGGGGGTCATTTTACCCCACTTTCATTTAAAAAAAATCTCAAAAAAATGATAAAAAGCATTTATTTTTCATTGAATTAAATTACTTTAAATTTGGGGTGCACAAACCAATGAAAATTTAGATTTTGGGGTAATTTGAGAATATTTTTTTAACCCCAATAATGACATGTATTATCAGCCCAATTAAGCAAATTGAAAGTTCCAAATGACTATTTAGTCATTAAAGGTGAGGGGGCAAGGGGCCGAAGCTGTTTTTACCTTAAAATAAGGATTTTCGAACAAAAGCAGCCACATTTACTTTGAAAGAGAAAGGCAAGTTCTGGAATTGAATTGAAAATGTAATTGAAGTGTGACTTTGCCATGAATTTGGCTTGCAGGACCAAACTCTCACCTACCTGATTACCTTCCTCGAAGTTAGTCAGTTTGGGAGTATGATTTTGGCCATAGACAACTTTTAGTGGCATCCACTGAAGTCTGTGGTCCACATGATGCATTTGATGAACACTTGTTATAAATCATAGAGAGATATATCAAGCCTTCTAAAGAGTGGGCAAGTGGAGAAGTTGCCCATGGCAGCCAATAAGTTTTTACTTATTAAAGAATGAACTTGATGCATATATGCTAGCTAGAAGTTGATTAGTTGCAAAGGACATCTTCTCCCCTTGTACACTTCTTCACTCTTTAGAAGGCTTGATACATCTCACCCTGTATCTTGCAATTTTAAATCTGCTAAATGAAGAGATAACCAATTCATAAACAACACAGCTTATTTCCATTCAGAGGATTTCAAATAAAAGGAGTTAAAAGCAAATATCTCACACTAGACTAACTTTTCTGGTGTATATGCAGGATGGTAAGGGATCTGTCTTGTTAAGGATAAAAAAAACAATAACAAAGCCTAATTATCTTAACATTTCACAGTAATTATTATAATTGCTCTCATGTACACTATCTGCGGGTAATTTAAAGCCATGTTTTGTGATGCACTGTTTATTTTAAGTTAATTAAAGCTATAACTTTTAGTTATTCTAAGAGGCTAGACATTGAATATGTGAATTCCAAGTGACAAATTAACGTTGGCCCAAAATGTTGATGTTTGTATTGAACAGTATGGGGTAAATGTAATAGGGTGCGAGAAGCTAGAAGTGCAGGAGTTTGTGCGAGAATGGTAAAGCAGCAATCATTTACAAGGCAAAACCAACCTAGTTTTACCTCCCAAATGATTGCTGCTTTAAAAATGTAAGCATTATTGCACAGACTTCCACACCTCCAGCTTCTCGCACCCTACCTGTAAGCTAGTTTGTTTGATTGTATCCCATAGTCAAACAAAATGACTTCTTTCTTTGAAGGGCTTTATCAAATTTTTTTCATTGGTCTCTAGTTTTCTTCAGATTTTGCCTTGCTTGCAACAGCATTAGAGGCGAGCTCATGATAAACAGGGACAGTATGCATGTTGGATGATAATGTCTTTGTGGCTGTGTTGTGTTCTTGTACAGTATGTATCTCTCTGATATGTCTTATTACCCTCAAGTACTGTACCTTCCTCTTCCTTTTCCCTGTTTCTTCCCTCCCCCAGTAGCTCTCTCTTTTTATTAATACAAAACATCAATAACAAAATAAAAATAAAGGAGATACCCCTTCATCAGAAGAAATTGTTGATATGGACCCTAAAGCAGGTCAATTGCCACATTTGAAAAAATTTAAAAAATCTGTTTTGAAATATTTGTTCTCGCTGTTTCATTTTCACCCACCTGATTTTCTATATCCTTTTCCACCAATTTATTCTTTCCTTATTCAAATTTAAATAACAATTATATTAATTCAGTAAGATCAATAGTATTTTAAATTTTTACTTCCCTGAGCACATTTTCATACTACAACGATTATTACAATATAGAATGGCAAATAATGACTGCAATATAAAACACCTCATAAAATGCTAGGAACGTTTTCAACTATTATTTTTTTTATAATTAAAACACAAGCAATTACTGATTTTATTTTGCTGAAAACATTATAAGATGTAAAGATATTTAATTAAGTTCCTTACTGTGATTGAGCCCTATTGTGCCATTCCATTGATATTCTTATATTAAACATAACTTAATAGCATACTGTGAATGATGGCTCCAATGTTTACCAGTGATTTCATTAAATTGAATAGATGTCAATTATATAGGGTAGGAATTGTTGGTAAAACGATGGTTGAAATGGAACTGTCATACACATTCAGCTTATGGACAGTGCACCTACTCCGTAAATTCAATTTTTATTTTATTTGTGGTTTTAAAAATTGTATGAATTGCTGGTATATGAAAGAGTGCAGATGGTATATGTATTTTCAATCTATTCTGCCTGCTGAGATTGACAAGTCACATCTGTAATTTAGGCAAAAATAAATTCTTAGGTGACATGTCAAATTCATTTTGAGTAGTTGCTGTGGACAGCATGAGAAAGATAATCTTTGCAAGCTTTCTAAATTTGAAATACTGTATTGATTATATACAGTCAAGGTTACTGCATTTCCTGTTATAAATGTCAAAAATGAAACTTTGATACATTATTTTAGTTACCAAATAGATGCATTTAATTTTATGCAGTTTTGGACATCCCCATATTGTGATTACACATCAAACTTCAGTATTAAATGGGAAAAATGTTTCATATGTTACTGTAATGATCACAATTAGGGAGAAATGTAAGAAAATGTGGTAAGTTCCGAATGTGCTACAACCTGTGCTATTTGACACTTACTGTACAACAAACTTTGGTACAGTATGTAGGAAAGCAGTTAATGTATAGAAAATCACTCTTCCCTGTGGCATCTTCAAACATCTAACAATGTCTCCATCAGCATCATACTATAGTTTAGCAAAAGAAAAACATTCAGATGTTATTTAAAAAAATAATAAGCACACTTTTGTGGCTTGTCTTTTTTTTTTTTTTTACATATCAGCAGGTTTAATAACCAGCAGCGGGTTCTGGGGATCCATCTGCACATGAGAGATCTTGTGAAGTTTGCAAGATCTCAAGCATTTGCAGTGAGATCAGGTAGGAGGTAAATCACAGTGTATCATCAGGGCCGGTTCAGGGGCTTTCTGCGCCCTGGGCGGCCATAGGGGGCGTTGCTTCATACAGGGGGCATGGTCAGTTAAGCCCCCTGTACAGTAGTAGCCCCGCTGAAAAGATGTGCGGTGCGCGATGACGTCATCGCGCACCGCACAGCAAAGGTCCTCTCCACGAAGGAAAACTAGACGCTACGCCCGCTCCACGAAGGGAAACTAGATACGTAGTATCTAGTTTCCCTTCACAGCGGGCAGCCCACGAAGGGAAACTAGATGCATAGTGTCTAGTTTCCCTTCACAGCGGGCAGCGGGACAGCGGGCAGCGGCAGCGGGGGGCACAGCAGCAGCGGATCTTGCCATGGTGCGGCGCCCTCCGGATGGCGCCGGCGCCCTCCGGAAGGTGGCGCCCCGGGCAAAAGTCATGCTTGCCCATGGCAAGATCCGCTACTGTGTATCATATGTTAATACTAGAGATGAACGGGTTCGGTTCTCAGAGAACCGAACCCTACCGGACTTCACCATCTGAGCCCGGATCCGAGTCAGGCTCGGGTTTTTCCGCCTGACACGGAAACCAGAACGAGGCAAAACATCATCATCCCGCTGTCGGATTCTTGCAGGGTTTGGATTCCATATAAGGAGCCGCGCGTCCCCGCCATTTTCACTCTGGCATTGGAGAGTGTAGAGAGAGGATGTGTCTCCATCCTCTCAGTGTCCTCAGTGTCCGTGTCTTGTGCTGCATCTGACAAGTCACAGTGGTTGTGTCCTCTGCTGCCATATGTCCAGTACTGCTGTATAAGTCCCTTACAGTGTTGCAGTGTTGTGCTGTATCAGTTCAGTGGTGGTGTATTGTGCTGCATCAGTCCAGTCACAGTGGTGGTGTCCTCTGCTGCCATATGTCCAGTGCCGCTGTATAAGTCCAGTCCAGTGGTGCTGTGTTGTGCTGCATCAGTCCAGTGGTGGTGTGTTGTGCTGCATCAGTCCAGTCACAGTGGGGGTGTCCTCTGCTGCCATATGTCCAGTACTGCTGTATAAGTCCCTTACAGTGTTGCTGTGTTGTGCTGTATCAGTTCAGTGGTGGTGTATTGTTCTGCATCAGTCCAGTCACAGTGGTGGTGTCCTCTGCTGCCATATGTCCAGTGCCGCTGTATAAGTCCAGTCCAGTGGTGCTGTGTTGTGCTGCATCAGTCCAGTGGTGGTGTGTTGTGCTGCATCAGTCCAGTCACAGTGGTGGTGTCCCCTGCTGCCATATGTCCAGTGCTGCTGTATAAGTCAAGTCCAAACCATTGCAGTGGTGCTGTGTTGTTCTGCATCAGTCCAGTGGTGGTATCCCTGTGCTGCTGTATATGTCCAGTGGTACTGCCGTATGTGTCCAGTGATCCTGCCGTATATATGTCCAGTGATCCTGATGTATATGTCCATTGATACTGCTGTATATGTCCAGCGGTAATGTCGTAGTATAAATCCAGTGATCATGCTGTATAAGTATAGTGATCCTGCCGTATAATTCCAGTGATCCTGCCATATAAGTCCAGTGATCCTGCTGTATATGTCCATTGATACTACCGTATATGTCCAGCGGTTCTGCTGTATATGTCCAGTGGTACTGTTGTATAAATCAAGTGATCCTGCCGTATAATTCCAGTGGTACTGGCGTATAAGTCCAGTGATCCTGCTGTATAATTACAGTAATACTGGCGTATAAGTCCAGTCCAGTGATACTGCCGTATATGTCCAGTGATACTGCCGTATATGTCCATTGATACTTCCGTATATGTCCAGCAGTACTGCCGTATATGTCCAGCGGTACTGCCGTATATGTCCAGTGATCCTGCTGTATAATTGCAATGATCCTACCATATAAGTCCAGTGATCCTGCTGCATAATTCCAGTGGTACTGGCGTAGAAATCCAATTATCCTTCCGTATAATTATAGTGGTACTGTCGTATAAGTCCAGTCCAGTGATACTGCCGTATATGTCCAGCGGTACTGCCGTATATATGTCCAGCGGTACTGCGGTATAAATCCAGTGATCCTGCCATATAATTCCAGTGATCCTGCCATGTAAGTCCAGTGATGCTGCCGTATAATTCAAGTGATCCTGCCGTATAATTTTATTGATCCTGCCGTATATGTCCAGTGATACTGTCGTATATGTCCATTGATACTGCTGTATATGTCCAGCGGTACTGCCATATATGTCCAGCAGTACTGCAATATAAATACAGTGATCCTGTAGTATAATTGCAGTGATCCTGCCGTATAAGTCCAGTGATCCTGCCGTATAATTCCAGTGATCCTGCCGTATAATTCCAGTGGTACTGGCGTATAAATCCAGTGATCCTGCCGTATAATTCCAGTGGTACTAGCGTATAAGTCCAGTGATCCTGCCATATAATTCCAGTGATCCTGCCATATAATTCCAGTGATCCTGCCATATAAGTCCATATAAGTCCATATAATTCCATATAAGTCCAGTCCAGTGGTGCTGCCATATAAGTTCTGTGGTGCTGTCCTGTGCTGTATATTATTTACTCTAAATAAAGGGGTTATTAATATTTAATCCAAATAATTTTCACAGGGTTTGCCCTGTGTGGTGTAGAGGTATGCTCTCCTGTACAACATATTGTTATATAACTCCTGAAAAATAATGGGGGAAAAAATTTGGAGGATAAAATAGGAAAAGACCAAGAACCACTTCCTCCTAGTGCTGAAGCTACTGCCACTAGTCATGACATAGGCAATGAATTCCCATCAATGTTGTCTTCCAGGGCCAATGCCCAATGTTTTAGTAGAGGCCATGTATAATCCAAAAAGCCAAAGTTCAGTAAAAAGACCCAAAAAAATAAATTTAAATGGTCTGAGGAGAAACGTAAACTTGCCAATATGCCATTTATGACACGGAGTGGCACGAAATGGCTACGGCCCTGGCTTATGTTCATGACTAGTCGTTCAGCTCCACACGATAATGGAAGCCCTCATACTCCTGCTAGAAAAATGATAAGAGTTAAGCTGGAAAAAGCACAGCAAAGAACTGTGCATTCTAAGATGGTATCATAATCCCCAAGGAGAGTCCAAGTGTGTCAGCAGTTGCGATGCCTGACCTTCTCAACACTGGAAGGGAAGAGGTGGCTCCTTCCACCATTTGCACACCCTATGCAAGTGCTGGAAGTAGCACTTACAGTCCAGTTTCTGATATTCAAATTGAAGATGTCACTGTTGAAGTACACCAGGATGAGGATATGGGTGTTGTTGGCGCTGAGGAGGAAGTTGACGAGGAGGATTCTGATGGTGATGTGGTTTGTTTAAATCAGGCACCAGGGGAGACACCTGTTTTCTGTGGGATGAATAAGCCGATTGTGATGCCTGGGCAAAATACCAAAAAAGCCACCTCTTCGGTGTGGAATTATTTCACCACAAATCTGGACAACAGGTGTCAAGACGTGTGTTGCCTCTGTCAATCTGTAATAAGTAGGAGTAACCACCTAGGAACATCCTCCCTTATACGTCACCTGCAGCGCATTCATCAGAAGTCAGTGTCAAGTTGTGAAACTTAGGGAAAGAGCGTAAGCAGTCCCTGAAACCTAAATCCCTTCTTCCTCTTGTATCCAAGCTCCTGCAAGGCACCCCACCAACTCCCTCAATGTCAACTTCCTCCTCAGTCAGGAATGTCAGTAGTCCTGCAGGCCGTGTCACTGACAAGACTGAGGAGTCCTCTCCTTACCGGGATTCCTCCGGATGATTTTTGAGTGGTATGCCTGCTGTTGCTGCCGCTGCTGTTGTTCTGCTGGGAATCGATAGTCATCCCAGAGGGGAGGTCGGAAGACCACTAGTACTACTTCAACTAAGAAACTGACTGTCCAACAGTCCTTTGTGAGGAAGATGAAATATGACAGCAGTCAAAGCAGATAACTGAGGACTTGACAGCTATGTTGGTGTTAGACATGCGTCTAGTATCCGCCATTAGTTCAGTGGGACTTAGAGAATTGTTTGAGGTACTGTGTCCCTGGTATCAAATCCCATCTAGGTTACACTTCACTAGGCAGTCAATACCAAGAATGTACAGAGACGTCAGAAAAAGTGTCCTCAGTGTCCTACAAAATGCAGTTTTACCCACTGTCCACTTAACCACGGATATGTGGACAAGTGGAACAGGGCAGACTATGTATGGCCTCCCGCAGCAACAACAGCAGCAGTGGCACCAGTAGCAGCATATCGCAAATGCCAACTCATTACAAGGCAGGCTACACTATGTATCCCCACTTTCCATAAGAGGCACATCACTGACAACCTCTTACGGAAACTGAGGGACATCATTGCACAATGGCTTACCCCAATTAGACTTTCCTGGGGATTTGTGATATCGGACAATGAGGGTAATTCTGAGTTGATCGCAGCAGGAACTTTGTTAGCAGTTGGGCAAAACCATGTGCACTGCAGGGGAGGCAGATATAACATGTGCAGAGAGAGTTAAATTTGGGTGTGGTGTGTTCAATCTGCAATCTAAATTGCAGTGTAAAAATAAAGCAGCCAGTATTTACCCTGCACAGAAACAAAATAACCCACCCACATCTAACTGTCTCTGCACATGTTATATCTGCCCCTCCTGCAGTGCACATGGTTTTGCCCAACTGCTAACAAAATTGCTGCTGCGATCAACTCGGAATGACTACCAATGCCACCAATATTGTGCGTGCATTACATCTGGGCAAATTTCAGCACGTCCCATGTTTTGCACATACAAATAATTTGGTGGTGCAGAATTTTTTGAAAAATGACAGGGGCATTCAGGAGATGCTGTCGGTGGCCCGAAAAATTGCGGGCCACTTTCGGCATTCAGCCACCAGGTGCTGAAGACTGGAGCGCCATCAAACACACCTGAACCTGCCCTGTAATCACCTGAAGCAAGAGGTGGTAACGAGGTGAAATTCAACACTTTATATGCTTCAGAGGATGGAGATGCAGTAAAAGCCATTAAAGCCTATATATCCACCTACGATATAGGTAAAGGAGGGGGAATGCACCTGACTCAAGCGCAGTGGAGAATGATTTCTGTCATGTGCAATGTTCTCCAACCCTTTGAACTTGCCACACGTGAAGTCATTTCAGACATTGTCAGCTTGAGTCAGGTCATTCCCATCATCAGGATTTTGCAGAAGAAGCTGGAGAAATTGAAGGAGGAGCTAAAACGGAGCGATTCTGCAAAGTATGTGGGACTTGTGGATGGAGCCCTTCATTTGCTTTGCCAGGATTCAAGGGTGGTCAATCTGTTGAAATGAGAGCACTACATTTTGGCCACCATGCTCGATCCTAGGTTTTAAGCCTACGTTGTATCTCTCTTTCCGGCAGACACAAGTCTGCTCAGGTTCAAAGACCTGCTGGTGAGAAAATTGTCAACTAAAGCGGAATGTGACCCGTCAACAGCTCCTACTTCACTTTCTCCCGAAACTGGGGCTGCGATGAAAAGGATAAGATTTCCTAGCCCACCCACTGGTGGTGATGCAGGGCAGTCAGGAGCGAGTGCTGACATCTGGTCTGGACTGAAGGACCTTCCAACGATTACTGACATATCCACTGTCACTGCATATTATTCTGTCACCATTGAAAGAATGATGGATGATTATATGAGTGACAGCATCCAAGTAAGCATGTCAGATAGTCCGTACGTATACTGACTGGAAAAAGAGCCAATTTGGAGGCCCTTGCACAAACTGGCTTTATTTTACCAAAGTTGCCCCCCCTAAAGTGTGTACTCCAATAGAGTGTTTAGCGCAGCCGGTAAATTTGTCAGCGATCAGCATAGGAGTTTTTTTTCCACAAAATGAGAAGATGAAGTTCATCAAAATAACTTATAAATTCCTCCGGGAAGACCTTGACCAGCAATTGCCTCTAGAAAGTACATAGGGACCTGTGATGGTGGATTCCAGTGGGGATGAATTAGTACTCTGTGAGGATGAGGATGTACAGATTGAAAGGGGGGAGGAATTGGAGGATGAGGTCTACATCTTGCATCTGTAGAGCCAGTTTGTGCAAGGAGAGATTGATTGCTTCTTTTTTGGTGGGGGCCCAAACAAACCAATCATTTCAGCCACAGTCATGTGGCAGTTCCTGTCGCTGAAATTATTGGTTTGTTAAAGTGTGCATGTCCTGTTTATACAACATAAGGGTAGATGGGAGGGCCCAATGACAATTGCATCTTGTACCTCTTTTTATTCTTTGCATCATGTGCTGTTGTGGCCTAGTTTTTTTAAGTGCCATTTTGTCTGCCACTGCAGCGCCACTCCTAGATGGGCCAGGTGTTTGTGCCGCACACTTGTGTCACTTAGCTTAGTCATACAGCCACCTCGGTGCAACCTTTTGGCCTAAAAACAATATTGTGAGGTGTGAGGTGTTCATATTCAACTGGAAATGAGTGGAAATGAATGTTATTGAGGTTAATAATACGGTAGGATCAAAATTACCCCCAAATTCTGTGATTTTAGCTAGTTTTATGTTTTTTTCAAAAATCATCCAGATCCAAAACCAAAACACAAAAGGGTAGTTTTGGTAAAACCAACCCAAAACCAGAACATGAGCGGGGAATTAGAACCAAAACCAAATCACAAAACAAAAAACTGCCCGCCGCACATCTCTATTTAATACATCTCAAAGTTATTGCTTCCTTCTTTACCTTGATAAGAGGCAATAAGTGCCGCTAAAGTACAGTACATCTCCCCCTTAGAATACAGTATTACAGAGTATGGCTTTGATTTATTTTTTAATCTATACATTTTTGGTAAAGGCAATAAACACACAAAAAATAGGTATTCTAATAATAATCAAAATTATTAATAATAAGTATTACTATTGATATTTATTTATAAGATGACATAAGAGTTCCATATTGCCCTAAATAGGGATAAAAAATTTAACAAAATTACAGTACAAACAGTAGGTACAAGGAGAGACATTTAGACAGTGACAGACAAGTTTTCAACTTAACATATACACATAATTATTACCTAATTAAAATATACAAATTACATAATTAGGTAGAGAAAATAATTATCAAAGAAAGTTTACATTCTAAAAAAAACTGTATGGCATATCTTCAACAATTGGAGTATATTAAAGATGATGCTATACATTTGCATCTGTACTCTTCACACACCAGTCTTTCACTTTTTCAAAAACAACATATTTGTCACCCATAATTAATGCATACTCAGTGTGTGTGTGTGTGTGTGTGTGTGTGTGTGTGTGTGTGTGTGTGTGTGTGTGTGTGTGTGTGTGTGTGTGTGTGTGTGAGACAAACTCAATTTCCTGTTTCTTGTCTCTGTCCACTCCATCTCCCTGCCTCTCATTTATGTCCCCCTCCACCCCCATTGTACCTGTATCTCATCCCGGTGCCCCTTGCATGCCCATCTTTCATCACTTGTACTGCTAAACCATTGCCTGGCCTCCATCTCTCCCATATATGTCTCCCTCACCCATGTAATTCTCTCTTTCTCTCTCCACTCACACCTCTCTCCCTTTCTCTCACCCCTTATGTGCCCCTCTCTTATCTCTGTTCCCTAGCCACACTGAAGCAGGGAGGGGTAAATGGTTGCACTGTTAGGAAAGGACTATTACCCTTTGTCAACACTTGAAGCCACCTTTCAGTAGCTCTACCGGCAGACCCCTCCCATCCGGCAGTTGCCATCTGCAAGTGCTGACAGAAAAGAAAAGGCCTGTCATAACAGTACTGGCCTGGATATGTACTAAGCCGTGGAGATTGATAAAGTGGAGAGAGATAAACTACCAACTAATTAGCTCCTAATGGCCATGTTACATGCTGTGTTTGAAAAATGGCAGGTACATTAAATCTTCAGTGCTTAGTACAACTGCACCTGGGGGAAATACACAAATGTATTTTTAATTCTGTCGGCCAGTGAAATGTGTGAGGGGAGCGGGCAGCAGGATCTCCAGGCAACTAAAAACGTGCTCTATCATCATAATCACAATTGAAATAAAAATGCAGATATATAATGAATGTACATGTCAAAGTAAGCACTAAGACTATGTGTAAAAAAGAAATAAAGATAGTAAGAATTGCAATAAATTATTAAAAAACAGCCGGGCGTCTTTTATTGTGTCTAAATCTGTATCACTGTCTTATATAAATGGCTGATTCACAATATCTGCTATTATGACAGTGTTGCAGTTGTATCTCAAGTATGATACAAATGTTGCTCTTTTGGCTTTCCAAAGAGTCTAGTAAGTATAATACAAATGTTGCTTTTTTTTTGCCCATCCAAGAAGTCTGGCATATTGCCCAGAATATTGGGTATATTTTATATTTCAGACAGCTAATCAGACCCTATTTTGGGAATATCTGAAATTACTTTGTTTTATATACAGGATTATTTTTGAGTATCATGGACAGAAAAGTATGTTCCTCATCCAGAAGATACCAGGGGGGACAAGGTCCCATGTGCTCCCGTGTTAGCAGGGCTGTAATAATAGTAATTATTAATTTCTTGTTTTTTTTGGTTTCTAAGGGGATAGGGTCTCCTGGGGTAGGAGGAGTAAAATATTCTTCATTTTTCAGAAAATGTATATTCATATATTCATCTCTCACATGAAGTGTCAGATGTACTTTTTAGCAAACGATTGGATCCAAAGTTAGACTAGATTAGTCCATCTCTCATTTATAGTGTCAGGTATGCTTATGTTATGAGATATAATTCCATGCCGATTCTTAAAGAGCACCTGTTCTATGAATACTATACTAATCTCTCACATATAGTGTCAGATGTAATCTCAGCATATAGTATTCAATACGCTGTTATTGGGGGATATAATTCCCTGCAATTTGATAGAGAGCATTTATCCTGTAGATATCATATCCATCTCGCACATAAAGTGTCAGATGAGGATAAGTTGTATGATATACTAGTAACCTATTGGAAATTGTCCAATCTGAGAATAATTTATCTCTCACTTATAATGTCAGGTATGATTCATTCGCAAATAAATCCTCTCAAAATCATGTAATGATCTTATATAGATATACTCATAGGAGACCCTTATTATAATATTTCCCCAAGAAACAAAATCCTGATAGTATTTACAGTTAATTTGGTTATATCCCTCTCAAATTCAAGTTTATATAGCAATCTGCTAGTCGGGAGCAGTACAATTTTTTAATAATCACCTTTCATAATTAGTATCTTCTAATACGTTAGTTGAACGGACACCCTAATTATATGACCCTTAAGTAGTATGGAAATACTGGCAACAACACCTCATCTTGCCCCTATCAAATCCCCAGACTTGTGAGGCTACTGTTAGTACAGTATCTGGTTGCACTTACTCTGTCACAACTTAGGGCTGGTGTTTGTAGTGGGAAACCTCAGTTGTAGGGGCTGAAAGGTACTAGAACTTAGGAGGTATAATGGAACTCCTAGACATGTGCAGGAGCTGCAGCACCAATGCCCGAAGGCGTGACCACGACAACTGGAGGTAACTTTAAGAGTTTTATTAAATAATAAAAGTCATCAAAGGTACAACAGAACAATAAATGTGAAGAGAGTCTCTGGACTTCTACTGGTTTGAGACCAGAACTTGAAAGAGTAGTTGTGGGTATTTAGTGATGCTTGAGAATGTTGAAGAAATATAGGAATGATGCTAGAGATCGCAGGAATAGCTCTTAGCTATAATGTGGGATACTGAGAACCATGTGAACAGAGTTCCGCTGGAGAATAGCTACTGTTAGCCAAACCGTATACTCTGATGACACAGGGTGCAATAGCAGGAGAGTCAGACTGCACCGCAGAGAGTTATCACAGGAGAGGCAGGCTGCACCAGAGGGAGTTGTCTCAGGAGAGGCAGACTGCACCGCAGAGAGTTAACACAGGAGAAGCAGGCTGCACTGCAGAGAGTTATCGCAGGAGAGGCAGGCTGCACCACAGAGAGTTAATACAGGAAAAGCAGACTGCACCGCAGAGTATGGACACAGGGGAGTCAGGCTGTACTGCAGAGTATAACACAGGAGAGTCTCTAGTGAAGCAGTAGACTGGAAGACAATTGAAGCACTGACAATTTCCTGGGTGCTGGAACAGGATATTTATACCCACTGGTGAGCAGGCATTGGCTGACAACTTGACACAGGCACCAGCAGTGCTGCGGATTGTTGAGAAGCTTGACATGTGACCTTATCCAACATGGCTACGCCCATTGACAGAGTTTGAAGGGGAAAAGAACCATGTGCCAAACAACAATGGCGGCGGAGACCGCGGCAGCAGAAGACTCCACGCTATACGTACAGCGGCCACAGGTATGACAGCGGTGGTCGCGGATCACAGAGGATGCCAGACTCAGCTGAGAGCGCCACACCAGGCCAGGTGAAAATACTAAGGAGGCTGCTGAGCTGGCGCTGCAGGTAATATAACAATGAAATGTAACCAAAGCATAGTTATGACCCGGGCCTGGCACGCTGTACCAATCTCAGGAGACACCTAACCGGCAGAAAATGGCGACCAGACACCTGGATAGTGACAGCACCCCTTCCCCAGGACACTTCTTAGGTTTCCGAGGAAATCTGGCATGGAAATCCCGGACCAGTTTATGAGCATGGACATCTGATTCATTCGTCCAGGAATTTTCCTCAGGACTGTAGCACTTCCAATCAATCAGATATTGAAGACGACCATATCTGAGGCGTGAATCTAGGATCTTGGCAACCTCATACTCAACACCACGTTGAGTCTTGACTTTGAGAGTAGAGGGAAGCGCTGAGTGAAAACGAATCGGAATTACTGGCTTGAGGAGTGAAACATGGAACGTCTTAGGAACTTTCAGAAATGGAGGTAGCTGAAGTTTGTAAGCCACTGGATTAATAACTTGTTCAATCAGAAAAGGTCCAATAAAGCGGGGAGCGAACTTCATGCTTGGAACCCTCAATCTTAAATTCTTTTGTAGATACCCAGACATGATCACCAACTTTAAGAGCAGGTATTGCCCTACGCTTCTTATCTGCAAATTTCTTGTATCTGGAAGACGCTTTCAGAAGAGTTGCTCGGACATTCTTCCTGTTGTCAGAAAACTGCCGATGCTTGATATCAGCTGCAGGCACAGATGTTGTTGGAAGCAGCTGAAACTCTGGAACTTTTGGGTGAAACCCATAGTTGGTGAAAAATGGTGTAGAAGAAGATGAAGAATGGTACTGATTGTTGTGACAAAATTCAGCCCATTGGAGGAGTTGAACCCAATCATCCTGGGAAGATGATACATAGATACGGAGGAAGGCCTCCAAGTCCTGACTCACCCTCTCAGTTTGCCCATTGGTTTGAGGGTGATAGGCTGTAGAGAAATTCAACTTGACTTGGAGAGCATGGCAGAACTTGGCCAGAAACTGAACACCTCTGTCAGAAATAATCTCCTCTGGCAAACCATGTAATCTGAAGATCTCTTGGATGAAGACTTGTGCCAACTTGGAAGCTGACAGAAGACCAGTGAGAGGAATGAAATGAGCCATCTTGGTGAACCGGTCAACTACCACCCAGATGGTGTTAAATTTATTACACATAGGGAGATCCGTGATGAAATCCATAGATAAGTGAATACACGGACGATGAGGAACAGATAACAGAACCAGTTGCCCAATGGGTGACTGGCGGGGCACTTTGTGCTGAGCATATTTTGGACATGACGCAACAAACTCAGTAATGTCCTTCTTCAGGGTCGGCCACCAGTATGATCTGGAAACAAATTCTAAGGTCTTCTGGATGCCTGCGTGTCCAGCAAAGTGGGAGGAATGTGAATGCAAGAGCTTCCTTCTGAGAGCCGGCTTTACAAAACTTTTCCCCGATGGGGGCATAGAGTCCATCTTCACTGCGGAGAACGCCACTGGATCAATAATGTAATGCTTGTCAGTAGACTCAGACTCATTTTCTTGCTCCCAAGAGAGGGAGAGGGCATCAGCCTTACGATTCTGTGACCCAGTACAAAACTGAAGTTTGAAGTCAAATCTGGAGAAAAAGAGTGCCCACCTGGCTTCACGAGGGTTAAGACATTGAGCATTTTTTAAATACAAAATGTTCTTGTGATCCGTTAGAATGGTGATGGTATGAGAAGCGCCTTCTAACAAATATCTCCAATCCTCCAGTGCAAGTTTGATACCCAAAAGCTATTGGTCACCAATGGCATAGTTGCGCTCAGCTGGGGAAAACTTCTGAGTGAAGAATCCACAGGGATGTAGATGACCATCATTGGCTCTTTGAGAGAGGACTGCGCCCACTCCAACAGTAGAGGCATCCACCTCTAGGGTAAAGGGTGAGCTAGTATCTGGCTGTTTTAATACTGGAGCAGAGATGAACCTCTGTTTCAACTGATGGAAGGCTTGAATGGCTTCTTCTCACCACTTGGAAAGGTTAGCACCTTTCTTTGTAAGCGCAGCAATAGGTGCTGCGATGGTGGAGAAGTCTCTAATAAATTTCCTGTAATAGTTGGTGAAACCTAGAAATCTCTGGATGACTTTGAGGGTCACAGGAATCGGCCAATCTTGAATGGCTTGAAGCTTCTCGGGGGCCATCTCCAGAACTGGACACAGTATACCACAGGAATGGGATGGATTTAACTTCAAAGACGCATTTTTCCAGTTGGCAATACAGATGATTGGTACGGAGACGGGACAAAACTTCTTTCACCCAGAATCAATGTTCCTCCAGATCATTCGCAAAGATAAGAATATCATCAAGGTAAACCACGACATGTCGATAGAGAATGTCCCTAAAGATTTCATTCACGAAGTGTTGAAATACCACTGGAGCATTGCTGAGTCCGAAGGGCATGACGAGGTACTCATAATGTCCATCACGGGTGTTAAAAGTGGTCTTCCACTCATCTCCCTTTCGAATTTGGATGAGATTATAAGCACCCCTTAAATCTAACTTTGTAAAAATGGTGGCTCCACTGACGCGGCCAAACAACTCGGTGATAAGCGGCAGAGGGTACCGATTTTTCACTGTGATGTCATTCAGACCCCAGTAGTCAATACAAGGCCACAGGCCACCATCTTTCTTCTTTACGAAGAAGAAGCCTGCGCCAGCTGGAGAAGATGAAGGCCGGATGAACCCTTTGGCCAGGTTCTCCTTAATATACTCTTCCATAGAGTGGGTCTCAGGCAAAGACAATGGATATGTGCGTCCACGAGGAGGAGTTTTTCCTGGGATGAGATCAATGGGGTAGTCCCACTCTCTATGGGGAGGAAGAATATCAGCTGAAGACTTACTGAATACATCGGTGAAATCCTGATGTGGAGTAGGTGGAACATCAGGAGACTTAGAAGAGGATTTGCAAACTGGAAGCACTTTGCATAGACATGACTCAGAACAGGAAGGACCCCATGCCAGGATATGGGTAGTCCTCCAATCAACTTGAGGGTTATGCAGGCGAAGCCATGGGAGGCCTATAACCACAGGATGCGTGACCCTTGGGATTACCAGGAAAGAAATCAGTTTGGTGTGCAGAACCCCTACCGTCAGACAGATAGGTAGGGTCTTGGAGGTAATCACCGCATCAGAAATCTTACTACCATCCATGGCAGTTAAAGATACAGGAGATGAAAGTCTCTCAGTGGGTAGAGACTACTGCTTAACAAACTTCTCAGTTATAAAGTTTCTGTCAGGAATCGACTTACCAGGCTGACATCCGTCCGCCGCTGCGGACTCCGTCCTGGCTCCCTGCGGTCACCTGTCACCTATGCCCCTGCCATGGGACATCATCAAGGGCCTGGGAACACTCCTGAGACAGCGGGCATGTAGCGCGCCGCGTCCCTGCTAGGCCGCAGCGTGGGCGCCGCCATGACAGTCTGTAAACAGCCAGTATACTGCGGCCAATCCGGTGCTTGGCCGCACCCACTTTCCTTCACTCATCCAATCCCTGTGCACCATGGGGTACATAAGAGACTGCAGGATCAGTCTGCAGGCATCCTGGACTTTGTGTCTCTCCAGCGACCCATGTGAAAGGATCTGTTCCTGTTCCTCCTGTGTTCCTGGTTCTCTGCTTAAGAACTTGTACTCCTGGATACTCAGCACAGCTCCGTGGAACTTCAAGGCCCAGCAATACCTGCAATCTGCAAATAAGGCTTCACACTCATCACCACCTTGTGTGCTTCAGCCTGCAGTTGAAGACTGACTCCAGGTGTGTTTCATTCCTCCACCTGTGATACAGCTTGCTGCTGCCAGTGCCTCATCACCTGCACTGTGAAGTCAGACTCCTGCCTCTGCTCAGGTTTGCCATTCTACATCTTGCTGCCTAAGTTTCCTGTTTTAAAACCTGCACTGGTTTCCAAACCAGAACCATTTCACAAACACTTGTTCTTCTGTTTATATATTACCGGATATTATTTTCTCAAGTCATCTGTCATCCATTGCCATAGACTTTCAGTTATCATACTGAGTGATTGACTTTATTCATCTGTTATTATTGTTTCTGCTACCATTCTGTGTTATATCATCTGCTAAATAAAATACCATTGCGCTCATGCGCAGGAACGTTATCCAGCCTCCTCGTTTTCTCCCATCTACCTCCACTGACCCACTAGCGCCCCCTCCGGGGACACAGCCCAAACACAATCTGACAGTAAGTCCAGGATCGATGGACTCGGATGGTGGACGGAGTGTGGGGTCAGAGGCCTTGCAAAATCTGGTCTCCCGTCTGGATGGTCAAGAGGTTGCGCAGCAGCAGATGCTTCAATTCCTGCAAGGGATGTCCTCCCGATTAGATACACTACAGCAATCCCTGCCTAGTGTACTCTCTCCTACTGTTCCTGTTACTCCAGCACCTGCCAGTGCTGTGAGTTCTTCTATGCCGGCTGCATCAGCTCCAGTGTCACGTCTGCATCTGCCCGTGCCGAGCGAGTATGATGGCAGTCCTAAGTTATGTCGCGGGTTTCTCAATCAATGTGAAATACAGTTTGAGTTATTGCCACATAATTTCCCCACGCCAAGATCCAAGGTTGCCTACATCATCTCCTTACTCTCTGGATCTGCTCTGAGTTGGGTGTCTCCTCTGTGGGAACGTGCTGACCCTCTGATTAACAACTACACAGACTTCGTGTCAACCTTCAGACGGATCTTTGACGAGCCTGGTCGTGCGACATCAGCTTCAGCAGACCTGATCCAACTTCGTCAAGGTACCCGAAGCATGGGACAATATGTCATCCAGTTCCAGACGTTGGCTGCAGAGGTTCAGTGGAACAACCAAGCTCTGGTAGCAGCTTTCTGGCACGGACTCTCGGATCGGATCAAGGATGAACTGGCGACCCGTGACATTCCTGTTCAACTGTCTGATTTGATCTCCCTGTGCATTAAGTTGGACTCTCGCATCCGCGAACGCAATAATGAACGCGCTCGGAGTGAGCCACGCAGATCAAGGTTCATACCTTCTGTACAGTTCCAGTCTCCCTCTTCTGACGAGCCTATGCAGATAAATAGGTCCCGCCTAACTCCTGAAGAGCGGGCAAGAAGAATACGTGAGAGACTCTGCCTATACTGTGCTGCTGCGGGCCATCAGATTAACTCCTGCACGGTGCGTTCGGGAAACGCCAGATCCTGACTTGTAAGGGAGGAGTCAAGTTAGGATCTTTCAGTCAAGCTCCTTCCCAACAAGACCTCATCCTTCCAGTGATGCTAGAGACTCCAGTTGGGCTCCAGTCTGCGTCAGCATTAGTGGACTGCGGTGCTGCAGGAAACTTTATCACCCAAGCTGCGGTAAATAAATTTTGCCTATCTACCTGTGAACTTTCTTGTCCAGTTTACATTACTGCTGTGGATGGTAGTCGAATCTCCAAGGGGAACATTTCTCATCAAACTGTTCCAGTGGTTCTGGGAGTTGGATTTCTCCATTCTGAACTGATCAAGTTCCTGGTCATCCCTCAAGCCACCCAGGAGATTGTCTTGGGCATGCCCTGGCTCCAGCTACATAATCCACAGTTTGACTGGTCAACGTTGCAGCTTACCTCATGGGGTTCACATTGTCATCAATCCTGCTTAGCCCAAGTGTGTCCCATTAAGTCTACCGAAGTAAAGACACAGTCAAGTCTCCCAGCAGCTTATCAAGACTTCTCAGACGTCTTCTGTGAAAAGGCTGCTGATATCTTGCCGCCCCATAGGGAATGGGATTGTCCCATCGATCTCCTTCCTGGCAAGAAGCCACCTAGGGGGCGCACCTACCCGTTGTCTGTTCCTGAAACTGAGGCGATGAGTAATTACATCAGAGAGAATCTTCAGAAGGGATTCATCCGTCCGTCATCATCTCCCGCTGGTGCAGGTTTCTTCTTTGTTAAAAAGAAGGATGGAGGACTGCGTCCATGCATTGACTATCGGGGTCTCAATGACATTACTATCAAGAATAGTTATCCATTACCACTCATTACCGAATTATTTGACAGAGTTAAAGGAGCCCGCATCTTCACCAAGTTAGATCTCCGCGGTGCCTATAATCTCATCAGAATCCGGAGTGGTGACGAGTGGAAGACAGCTTTCAACACTCGAGATGGCCATTATGAATACCTGGTAATGCCATTTGGGTTGTGTAATGCTCCAGCAGTGTTCCAACACTTTGTGAACGAAATCTTTCGTGATGTCCTGTATAAGTACCTCGTTGTTTACTTAGATGATATCCTTATCTTCTCCCAAGACCTTCCATCTCATCGTCTACAAGTTTGTGAAGTTCTCCGACGTCTTCGTGAGAACCGGCTCTACGGGAAACTATCTAAATGCACCTTTGAAGTTCCCTCTATACCCTTCCTGGGTTATATAATTTCCGGATCGGATCTTCAGATGGACCCGACAAAATTGGAAGCTATTGCCAATTGGTCCATTCCAAACTCTCTCAAGTCTATCCAGCGATTCCTGGGTTTCGCCAACTACTATAGAAAATTAATTCGAGGATTCTCCACTCTCATCGCTCCTATTACCAACCTGACTCGGAAAGGGGCAGACCATTCCAACTGGTCAGAAGAAGCCTTGGCAGCCTTCCAGAAGATCAAGCTAGCCTTTATGTCTGCTCCAGTGCTGTCTCAGCCAGATGTCAACAGACCATTCGAGTTGGAGGTAGATGCCTCTACAGTTGGGGTTGGAGCTGTTCTCTCCCAGAAGGGATCCGATGGGAAAGTCCACCCTTGTGGATTTTATTCTCGAAAGTTTCTTCCTGCAGAAGCTAACTACTCCGTGGGAGATCAAGAACTACTGGCGATCAAGCTGGCTCTCGAGGAATGGAGATATCTCCTAGAAGGGGCCAAACATCCGTTTAATATCTACACGGATCATAAAAACCTGCTATATTTAAAGGCAGCTCAGTGCCTTAACCCTCGCCAGTCCAGGTGGGCTATGTTTTTCTCACGTTTTAATTTCAAGCTTCATTTCCGCCCAGGTTCGCAGAATGTGAAAGCCGACGCGTTATCCCGATCCATGGAATCTGAAGAAGGAACATCTGACTCAGTGCCACATTCCATCCTGAGTCCCGTGGTTTTCGCTGCATCTCAAGTCTCCCCAGCTCCTCCTCCTGGTAAGACTTTTGTTTCCCCAGATCTCCGTCCCAAGTTGCTATCTTGGGCCCATCAATCCAAGTTCACTGGTCATCCTGGGGTCCTGAAGACCTTCAAGTTCCTTTCTGCTACATATTGGTGGCCAAAGATGAAAATGGACATCCAGGATTTCGTGGCATCCTGTCCTAAATGTGTGCAGCACAAGACTCCTCGTCAGTCTCCAGCAGGTCAGTTACAACCATTGTCTGTCCCTAGTCGTCCCTGGTCACACCTGTCCATGGATTTTATCACCGACCTTCCTCCTTCTCAAGGACATAATACCATTTGGGTTGTAGTGGACAGATTCACCAAGATGGCTCATTTTGTTCCTCTCCAGGGTCTCCCTTCTGCCCCGAAACTTGCCCAAATCTTCCTACGGGAGATTTTCCGCTTACATGGTTTACCCTCAGAAATAATATCTGACCGGGGGGTACAGTTTGTAGCGAGGTTTTGGAGGGCCCTCTGTTCTGCCATGCAGGTCAAACTGAAGTTTTCGTCATCATACCATCCTCAGACGAATGGGCAGACAGAGAGGGTCAATCAAGAACTTGAGACTTTTTTAAGATTATATGTTTCATCTTCCCAGGATGACTGGTTCGATCTGCTCCCATGGGCCGAGTTTGCCCACAACTTTCGATACCATACTGCCACTGAAATGACACCATTCTTTGCAGTATATGGGCAACATCCCCGTGTACCTGATTTCCAAGAACTCCCTCATATGGATGTTCCTGCTGCCACTACTGCTCTGACTCAGTTTTCATCTATTTGGAGAAAAATTCACATTTCCCTCAAAAAGGCCTCCAGTCGGTACAAGGTCTTTGCCGACCGCAAGAGACGTGCGGTTCCCCATTTGAAACCTGGGGACAAGGTTTGGCTATCAACCCGTAACCTCCGTCTCAGGGTCCCATCCATGAAGTTTGCACCACGCTTCATTGGTCCTTACCCTGTCGAAAGAGTCATCAACCCAGTGGCCTATAAATTAAAGTTACCATCTTCCCTTCGTATACCTAACGCTTTTCATATTTCTCTCCTCAGACCTCTAGTCCTAAACCGCTTTCAGAATACTCTTCCAGTAGGTCCCAAGGTTCGAACTCAGCGGGGCGTGGAATTCGAGATCAACAAAATTCTGGACTCCCGTTGTCGGTATGGACGTCTCCAGTACCTGGTCGATTGGTCCGGTTATGGCCCAGAGGAGAGAAGTTGGGTGAATTCGTCTGATGTCCATGCTCCTAGGTTGGTCCGTGTCTTCCACAGCACTCATCCCTCCAAACCACGTGGGTGTTCGGTGTCCACCCCTAAAGGAGGGGGTACTGTCAGGAATCGACTTACCAGGCTGACATCCGTCCGCCGCTGCGGACTCCGTCCTGGCTCCCTGCGGTCACCTGTCACCTATGCCCCTGCCATGGGACATCATCAAGGGCCTGGGAACACTCCTGAGACAGCGGGCATGTAGCGCGCCGCGTCCCTGCTAGGCCGCAGCGTGGGCGCCGCCATGACAGTCTGTAAACAGCCAGTATACTGCGGCCAATCCGGTGCTTGGCCGCACCCACTTTCCTTCACTCATCCAATCCCTGTGCACCATGGGGTACATAAGAGACTGCAGGATCAGTCTGCAGGCATCCTGGACTTTGTGTCTCTCCAGCGACCCATGTGAAAGGATCTGTTCCTGTTCCTCCTGTGTTCCTGGTTCTCTGCTTAAGAACTTGTACTCCTGGATACTCAGCACAGCTCCGTGGAACTTCAAGGCCTAGCAATACCTGCAATCTGCAAATAAGGCTTCACACTCATCACCACCTTGTGTGCTTCAGCCTGCAGTTGAAGACTGACTCCAGGTGTGTTTCATTCCTCCACCTGTGATACAGCTTGCTGCTGCCAGTGCCTCATCACCTGCACTGTGAAGTCAGACTCCTGCCTCTGCTCAGGTTTGCCATTCTACATCTTGCTGCCTAAGTTTCCTGTTTTAAAACCTGCACTGGTTTCCAAACCAGAACCATTTCACAAACACTTGTTCTTCTGTTTATATATTACCGGATATTATTTTCTCAAGTCATCTGTCATCCATTGCCATAGACTTTCAGTTATCATACTGAGTGATTGACTTTATTCATCTGTTATTATTGTTTCTGCTACCATTCTGTGTTATATCATCTGCTAAATAAAATACCATTGCGCTCATGCGCAGGAACGTTATCCAGCCTCCTCGTTTTCTCCCATCTACCTCCACTGACCCACTAGCGCCCCCTCCGGGGACACAGCCCAAACACAATCTGACAGTTTCCGGCTGCTCCAGAATCCAACAAAGCAACGAGATTCTTGGTAAGTTGAGCCACCTGAAGAGAAACTGAGAGGTCGCAGTCACTTGAAGACGGAGAAGATGGCGAGCTAGGACTTGGAGTTTTCCGGACGTTCGGGACAGGTGTTAATGAGGTGAGACAGTGCAGCACAATACAGGCAAAGATGGTGAGATAGACGTCATCTGCGCTCAGCTGGAGAAAATCGTGAGGGACCTATCTGCATAGGTTCGTCTTTGGGCGGAGATGGTTGACAAGGAGGAGGAGCAGAAAGAGTCTTATGAACTGTTGATCTACCTTGCTCTATAGCCCTTTCGCGGAACCTTAAGTCAACCTTGGTGCAGAGTGATATGAGCTCATTCAATTTCGAGGGCAAGTCTCTAGTAGCGAGCTCATCTTTAATACGTTCAGACAGGCCTTGCCAGAAAGCTGCATAGAGGGCTTCCTCATTCCAGGAAACTTCTGATGCCAATGTCTGGAATTAAACTAAATACTGGCCGACAGTTCGTATCCCCTGACGTAGCCGGAGGATTTCAGAAGAGGCTGAAGATACTCGACCTGGCTCATCAAAGATGCGTCTAAAAGTTGCCACGAAGTCAGAGTAGGATGACAACAGCATATCTGATCTTTCCCATAAAGGTGATGCCCAGTCGAGGACGGAGCCAGTGAGAAGAGAAATTATATAAACAACTTTAGTGCGGTCTGTAGGAAAACTGCCCGGTTGCAATTCAAAATGTATCTCGCACTGGTTTAAGAAACCCCTGCAGGCTTTCAGGGATCTGTCATATTTAGTAGGTGTCAGCAAGTGGAGTCATGGAGCAGAAATGGGTATGGCGGGTGGGGACACCACCGTAGGTGCTACAGTCGATACACTGGATGCCCCTGACCCAAGGAGGGTTGCTTGAATTTCATCCAGCCGGGAGGAGAGGTCCTGAAAACATCGGATGACATGGCCTTGTGCAGCCTCCTGATGTTCAAGGCAGGCTGCCAGTTCTTGCATTGGCCCAGTCCCTTGGACTTGATCTCTGACCGGCTCCATTAGGTCAGTGCTTACTGTCACAACTGAGGGCTGGTATTTGTAGTGGGAAGCCTCAGCTGTAGGGGCTGACAGGTACTAGAACTTAGGAGGTATAATGGAACTCCTAGACATGTGCAGGAGCTGCAGCACCAATGCCCGAAGGCGTGACCATGACAACTGGAGGTAACTTTAAGAGTTTTATTATATAATAAAAGTCATCAAAGGTACAATAGAACAATAAATGTGAAGAGAGTCTCTGGACTTCTACTGGTTTGAGACCAGAACTTGAAAGAGTAGTTGTGGGTATTTAGTGATGCTTGAGAACGTTGAAGAAATATAGGAATGATGCTAGAGATCGCAGGAATATCTCTTAGCTATAATGTGGGATACTGAGAACCATGTGAACAGAGTTCCGCTGGAGAATAGCTACTGTTAGTCAAACCGTATACTCTGCCGACACAGGGTGCAATAGCAGGAGAGTCAGACTGCACCGCAGAGAGGTATCATAGGAGAGGCAGGCTGCACCAGAGGGAGTTGTCTCAGGAGAGTCAGACTGCACCGCAGAGAGTTATCACAGGAGAGGCAGGCTGTACGCAGAGAGTTAACACAGGACAAGCAGACTGCACCGCAGAGTATGGACACAGGGGAGTCAGGCTGTACTGCAGAGTATAACACAGGAGAGTCTCTAGTGAAGCAGTAGACTGGAAGACAATTTAAGCACTGACAATTTCCTGGGTGCTGGAACAGGATATTTATACCCACTGGTGAGCAGGCATTGGCTGACAACTTGACACAGGCGCCAGCAGCGCTGTGGATTGGTCAGAAGCTTGACATGTGACCTTATCCAACATGGCTGCGCCCATTGACAGAGTTTGAAGGGGAAAGAACCATGTGCCAAACAAAAATGGCGGCGGAGGCCGCGGCAGCAGAAGACTCCATGCTATACGTACAGCGGCCACAGGGATGACAGCGGTGGCCGCGGTTCACAGAGGACGCCAGACTCAGTCTCCAGGACCACGGGTGCGGCGGCGACGGCTGCAACGGGCTGAGAGCGCCACACCAGGCCAGGTGAAAATACTAAGGAGGCCGCTGAGCCGGCGCTGCAGGTAATATAACAATGAAATGTAACCAAAGCATAGTTATGACCCGGGCCTGGCACGATGAGCCAATCTCAGGAGACACCTAACTATCAGAAAACGGCGACCAGACACCCGGATCATGACATACTCATTCCATGAGCTGACTAGTGACTAAATAAATTGAGCGTATTCTGTTAATTATACTTTTATCTTACATGTTAAAGTGTATAAGAAGACCAATGAGCACATATACTATGTCCATGACCAGTGCTAGGTTCCCTCAGACTCCCAGACTTGCTTCAATGCTTCAAAGAGTGGCAAACTGTAGAATGGTGTCTAATTTCAGAAAAATAAAATAATTAGATCATGCAGGCACGGTTCACCATGATTGCTGGTTTTGTGTGTGACTGGAATATTACACACCATGCACATTGTATAAGGCAGACTATAGCTTGTCACTGGCTTATTATGCCCCCTTTATGGCCTGGCCACACTCACCACCCCCCCCCCCCAAAAAAAAAAAAAAAAGCAAAAAAAACGTACAACATAATAAAATGTACAGGCTAGATGGATTTTAATGACTTTAATGATTTTCTTTTCTATAGTTCTATGCTATTATACTATACTATATAATATTACTATTGTTAAATAGTGTACAACTTTAAATACAATAAATCTTGAAAAAGGACACTTTCATACATAGCGTGAAAAGACCTAAAGACCACAAAGTTAAAATGCTTCCTAGGAGATTTAATTATATATGAACTATCCACAGATCTTTCTGTATTGTGCTGCGTGGTGACCCAACGATACTCCTGTAGCTCTTCTTTCCCACAAACCCTTTCCTCACATTTATTCCCTGTTGTCCTTTACCCTTTAGAAAATGTCACAGTAGTGTACAATAAATAGTATTGCATACATACTTTTAGACAAAAAGTAGATCATAGATTTATATATGAAGACATTCAGTTCCTCTGCAATGGCTAGGATTGTGAATGGGCATAACTGAAAGGAGTCTGTCTTATTGGTATTGGGTTGTAATATTTGTTTATCTTTTGATCCTACAGCATGGCCTTAACTAGGGGGGAGGCTAGGGGGGCACTCACCCCAGCCGCCGGATTTGAGGGGATGCAAGCTGTCCCCACCCCCAACACTGCCGCATCCTCTCCTCTAACAGTCACCGGCATAAATACCTCAGCTATATCCATGTGCTTCGATACCAGCGTCACTGTTGCAGCCTGTGTGGGTGTCGGTGCACGGTCTCTCCTGGGCTGGGGAAACCTTGGGAAAGTTTTTCAGTGGCCCAGCAAGTCAGCCGCCTGAGACTTCTATACCGGGCTGTGCATGGCTCCGTCCTGAACTGCTCTCCTCCAATCACATGCAGGACTGGAGCTGTGAGTGTACACAGAGACATAGACACTGTAGACAGCAGCAGCTGAGTTCCAACACTGACCCCACACCCTGCTCCTCTGAGGATCATCAGAGCAGCAGCCCACTGCCCTCATACACTGGTCCCAGAGCGGCCACCTCTGTGCATGGGAGATCACAGCCACTACAGTGAGCGAGAGCATCTATAGTGAGCCCACCCATAGGTATTGCATTTGTAAGAAATATAGATAGATAGATAGATAGATAGATAGATAGATAGATAGATAGATTGTGAGTAAATCTAGAAGAATTACAGCTTTGTAGAGTACCTTTAAAGTGTGCATCTATTGGGAACATATATATAGGGAAAGCAACTATAGGGAGCGCATCTATATGGAATATGTCCCAGAGTATATAGATCTTTGTGTGCTGGGGAAACGTCACATTTCTGCCTTGCCCTGGGTGGCAAGAATACTAGATTCGGCCCTGCCTACAGTAAGTACCTTTAGGAAACTTCAGCTAAATTCATATTACAGCATAAAGTTCATAAAATAAAAACAAATACAATTATATTATAAACAACTTTTAATACTCATACAACTAAATCACTGTAAAACTTTTTTTTTTAGTTTGACCCAGTAATAAGATTTCAAAATTGATTTGCAGAAATGGAAATATTGGTTAAAAGTCACAAATTGCACTGCTAAGGGAATCAGGCTAGATTCATTCATCTCTAGTTGTTTGTTTTCAGCTATGAATGTACAGTATACCAGCCTCTTAGGGGCCTTTGTATATTATTATTATTATCAGTCTCACTTTTTCATTTGTGAGTAAAGTATCCCCTCTATGTACTAACATTAACTTGCAGGGACAGCAGCAGCGATAACCTCTGTCCCTGCAAGTCACATCCCAGACACCTCAAGGAGTCTTTCACAATTTTGAAAGACTTCTCGGAAATCTGACTTTGCGCATGCACATAGTATCAGTTTTTGGAGACAGACGGAGGCAGTGGGAGAGGTTTTGTAAGAATGCTTTAGTAGGCATAAAGCAAAGGATGTGCCGACCCTGTATTTTGTTCTTTATCTGTATTAAGTTTGTGTTTTGGTTTTGGCAAAACCGCTATCACATTTTTTGTTTTTTGTTTTGCCTATTTTTGTTCCTCCAGTATTATTAACCTCAATAACATTAATTTCCAATCATTTCCACTCAATTTTGGCTACGTTACAGCTCACAATATTGTTTCCATCCAGATTTGGCTGAATGCTGCAGAAAGCTGGCTGGTTACTAAGCAGTTTATAGTGGCAGTTTATAGCACATCTATGAAACATTGCCACACAGCAGTGGCAGAAAAGTAAAGTGGTGCAAGATGGAATTTTCCTTGAGCCCTCTTTCCCACCCTTATGTTGGATATTAAAAAGGACTTGTACAGTTCAGTACTTCAGCGAACAGAGACTGCCTCTTTTTTGGCTGAAGTGCTTGGTTTGTTTGGGCCCCCACAAAACAATTTTTGGGAAGGACTTTCTCTGATCGCTAATGAGGAAGTTGATGAAGGTGTTAATTACAACAAATTTTAATTTTGTAAAATAAATTTCATAAACTCAGCACAAATTATGTAACATGGAGAAGAGGCCTGATGGTTAACATCCCTACCTCTACTATCTTTGGACGCATAAATGGAGTAGATATCGTCACACACATTGGGGTAAATTTACTAAGCTCCCGATTTTGACCGAGATGCCGTTTTTTCATCAAAGTGTCATCTCGGTAATTTACTAAGCAATAATCACGGCAGTGATGAGGGCATTCGTAATATTTTGAAGTCCTAGGAAAAAATCACAAATGAATACACCATCGGTCAAAACGCGGCTGTTTAAGTATGAATCTCGGTCATTTACTAAGAAGTGCAAAGCAAAAAAAAACAAACACTGCCGTGAAAAATTACAACTCGTAAAAAAGTGCTAAAAAAAAACAGACCTTTTTTTTATTATTCGTGATTGGATAGGCATGCACGGATCCATGAGATCCGTGCATGTATATCAGTGGGAAGGGGTGGGAAAGTGCTTATTTTTGCAAAAAAAATTGCGTGGGGTCCCCCCTCCTAAGCATAATCAGCCTCGGGCTCTTTGAGCCGATCCTGGTTGCCGAAATATGGTGAAAAAATTGAGAGGGGTTCCCCCATATTTAAGCAACCAGCATCGGGCTCTGCGCCTGGTCCTGGTTCCAAAAATACGGGGGACAAAAAGAGTAGGGGTCCCCCGTATTTTTAAAACCAGCACCGGGCTCCACTAGCTGGACAGATAATGCCACAGCCGGGGGTCACTTTTATATAGTGCCCTGCGGCCGTGGCATCAAAAATCCAACTAGTCACCCCTGGCCGGGGTACCCTGGGGGAGTGGGGACCCCTTCAATCAAGGGGTCCCCCCCCCAGCCACCCAAGGGCCAGGGGTGAAGCCCGAGGCTGTCCTCCCCCATCCAATGGGCTGCGGATGGGGGGGCTGATAGCCTTTGTTGTAAAAGAAAAGATATTGTTTTTAGTAGCAGTACTACAAGTCCCAGCAAGCCTCCCCCGCATGCTGGTACTTGGAGAACCACAAGTACCAGCATGCGGCGGAAAAACGGGCCCGCTGGTACCTGTAGTACTACTACTAAAAAAATACCCAAAAAAACACAAGACACACACCGTGAAAGTATAATTTTATTACATACATACACACATACATACATACTTACCTTATGTTCCCACGCAGGTCGGTCCTCTTCTCCAGTAGAATCCAAGGGGTACCTGTTGAAGAAATTATACTCACGAGATCCAGGGGTCCAGGGTCCTCGGGGAATCCAGGTGTAATCCACGTACTTGAAAAAAATAACAAAACGGACACCCGAGCCACGCACTAAAAGGGGACCCATGTTTGCACATGGATCCCCTTTTCCCGACTGCCAGAAACCCACTCTGACTGATGTCTAAGTGGGTTTCTTCAGCCAATCAGGGAGTGCCACGTTGTAGCACTCTCCTGATCGGCTGTGTGCTCCTGTGCTGAGTGACAGGCGGCACACGGCAGTGTTACAATGTAGCGCCTATGCGCTCCATTGTAACCAATGCTGGGAACTTTCTGCTCAGCGGTGACGTCACTTTAGGTCAACCGCAGGGCAGAAAGTTCCCAGCATTGGTTACAATGGAGCGCATAGGCGCTACATTGTAACACTGCCGTGTGCCGCCTGTCACTCAGTACAGGAGCACACAGCCGATCAGGAGAGTGCTACAACGTGGCACTCCCTGATTGGCTGAAGAAACCCACTTAGACATCAGTCAGAGTGGGTTTCTGGCAGTCGGGAAAAGGGGATCCATGTGCAAACATGGGTCCCCTTTTAGTGCGTGGCTCGGGTGTCCGTTTTGTTATTTTTTTCAAGTACGTGGATTACACCTGGATTCCCCGAGGACCCTGGACCCCTGGATCTCGTGAGTATAATTTCTTCAACAGGTACCCCTTGGATTCTACTTGAGAAGAGGACCGACCTGCGTGGGAACACAAGGTAAGTATGTATGTATGTGTGTATGTATGTAATAAAATTATACTTTCACGGTGTGTGTGTCTTGTGTTTTTTTGGGTATTTTTTTAGTAGTAGTACTACAGGTACCAGCGGGCCCATTTTTCCGCCGCATGCTGGTACTTGTGGTTCTCCAAGTACCAGCATGCGGGGGAGGCTTGCTGGGACTTGTAGTACTGCTACTAAAAACAATATCTTTTCTTTTACAACAAAGGCTATCAGCCCCCCCATCCGCAGCCCATTGGATGGGGGGGGACAGCCTCGGGCTTCACCCCTGGCCCTTGGGTGGCTGGGGGGGGGGACCCCTTGATTGAAGGGGTCCCCACTCCCCCAGGGTACCCCGGCCAGGGGTGACTAGTTGGATTTTTGATGCCACGGCCGCAGGGCACTATATAAAAGTGACCCCCGGCTGTGGCATTATCTGTCCAGCTAGTGGAGCCCGGTGCTGGTTTTAAAAATACGGGGGACCCCTACTCTTTTTGTCCCCCGTATTTTTGGAACCAGGACCAGGCGCAGAGCCCGATGCTGGTTGCTTAAATATGGGGGAACCCCTGTCATTTTTTTACCCATATTTCTGCAACCAGGATCGGCTCAAAGAGCCCGAGGCTGGTTATGCTTAGGAGGGGGGACCCCACGCAATTTTTTTTAAGGATTTTACAGTGTTTAATTTAAAAAAAAAAAAAAAAATGAACCCCAGCACGGATCACACAGATCCGGCCGAGATTCATTGTAAAAAAGTCGGCAGTGTTTTGCTAATCACTGCCGTAAAAATAAAAAATAAAAACACGAATGACATCGACATCGGAACAAAAGAAAAACCCGAATACGGCAGCTTAGTAAATCCGTCGTAACAAATTCAAAAAGTTGCAGTTTTACACTTTCGATGTCATTCGTGATTGAACTTTGACCTGAAACGGGAAAATACGAATCTTAGTAAATTTACCCCATTGTCAGGATTTGGGTAAAAATAATCCCACACCCTGGCTTTTTTGGTTTTATGCCCAGACATCACAATACCTTATTCTTTATCATGGGCAAGAACTGCTACCACTGATGGCTGACTTACACAAAAATACATCATCAATATTCTCATCATCCTCAGTGGCATAAGATAGTACACAAATAACCCCCTCATTCTGTACCACTTCCCCAGTATAATCCTCAATTTCTAGTGTGTCATCATCACCTTAACTTGTACTGCTCATCCCCACATTTGCAGATGGTGCAGAAATGTTGGAAGGAGGCAAAGGAGGCTTCTCTATTAGTACAGTCTGAGCAATGTCAGATTCACACATAGTTAACAAGGAAAAACCCTAGACTCTTCTCAGAGATTTGTGAACACACAGGTTGTTGTTTTTTTAGCCTTAGCATTCTTTGTATTGTGCACTGGTTTGATGGATTTTAATGTGACACCTCTACCCCCTTTTTTAACAGTGTGAAAGATTTTGATTTCAAGTGCCCTTTCATAAACTGTCTGCCCCCTATATCACCTTTACTAGATGCTATCATGAATAGCAGCAACCACTGCACTAGTATTTGGTTGCTGCTCCTGCTCATCTATCAACTGATTGTGATCCACAACAACTCTTATACTGTATTTATGTGAACAAAGTGGCATACAGCACAAACAAATTATACCAAAAAGACAAATATAGTATAATAGTATTATATTTATTTATGTGAACTTTTTTTTAAATGACCAATGAAGTCACTGTGGAGTCACACTGCTTATAATATTTATGTGAACACAGTGGGGCACAGCACACACCAGTTGTACAAAAAATGTATTAGCACTGGGTTACAGATACACTGTGGGCAGTGACAAACAAATACAATACCAGTGTGACACTTAGGGGTATGCAGCAGTACCAGTATGTCACACTCAGACAATAGATGTAAGTTCTAGCACTATATAAAATAATAAACAATGACTTGCTACTTGCCTGCACAGTGTATCAAGCTTGACTAATATTACATTAAGGGGATTGTAATAGATACTCAAATAGGCCAGCCCTGCAAAACCACAGTTAATGTAGGAGGACAAATAGTTCATTTCATCCACACAGGACAGGTGTAGATGGATAGACAATTCAGCTCAGCCTGGAGTGAACAGATTTAATAGTTCAGACTACAACTCAGCACAGCACACTTGTGGCATCAGCACTCATCACAAATGTGAGAGACACTCATCTCTCTCTCTGGCATCTGCTGTGAAATGACACCAAGTCACTGCTACAGGCACTTATATCAATTCCAAAACCTCAAGATCCGATGCCGGGATGATGAAATTTTTCCTCTTTTTGCAATCCGAGCCTGGCAGTAAAACCCTAGCTGGCGCTCAGTTCCCTTGGACCCCTGAAATTTGGATGGGCTCAATTTTTGAAAGACTGAGCCCACTCATCTCTAATAATAACAAGGACTGCAGTCAACAGTGTTATTAAGACTTTTGCTGATTTCAGTGAAATCACCTGCATTAGGCTATTAGCACACAGCAACTGCTATTTCTATATCACTTTATGAAAATAATTCTACATTCATTGGTCCTTTAGGGATATTTTTCACTGGGTTTAGCCTATTTATCAAAGCCTCCATCTTTGTGAAAACTTTTTAAAGCAATAGTTTACAATGGGTGATTCTGCACTGCTGTCGTGTAACTAGAAATTTTGGTCTCCCAAGCCAAAAGAATTTCTGGCACATCATGCAACACACTGCAATGCCCATGATACATTATGCCACTCACCATAATACCCATGATACATTATGCCACATACCACAATGCCCCTGACACATTATACCACACACCGCAATGCCCATGATACAGTATGCCACACACTGTAATGCCTATGACACATTATGCCGCAAATCACAATGCCCATTATACATTAGGCCACATGCCACAATACCCATGATACATTATGCCACATACCACAATGCCCCTGACACATTATACCACACATTGCAATGCCCGCTATACAGTATGCCACACACCATAATGCCTGTGATACATTATGCAACACCCCAAAATGCACATTATACATTAAGCCACACATTGCAATGCCCATTATACATTATGCCACACACCACAATGTCCATGATACATTAGGCCACAAATCCCATTACACATTATGCACCACAACAAGACTTCTAATTACTTTTAAATTATCTGCTCAATGTCAAAGGGTTTTATGCTCTGGGTTCCATGATCGTTGCCAGGGGTTTCATGATCTGGGATCCATGCTCGTTGCCAGGGGTTTCATGTTCTGGGTTCCATGCTCATTGCCAGGAGTTTCATGCTCTGGGTACCATGTTTGTTGCCAGGGGTTTCATGCTTTTGGTGACATGATCGTTGCCAGTGGTGTAATGATAATTTCCAGGGGTTTCATGCTCTGGGTGTCATGCTCCTTGCCAGGGGTGTAATGCTACCGCCAGTGCTCAACAGCTCCTTGTCAGATGCTAGAAGCCAAGTTTGACCTCTAGCATCTGTCTCCTCTAAGGCGGTGGCTATTTTAGGAGGGATATTTAGCAGATTGACATGTGGACAGCTAGTCCGCATGAGAATCTGCTGCTTAAATAGCTGCAGCACCGCCCAGCCTTGTGCCTTCAAGCCTCCGCAGTAGCTGCAGGGGCTGTAGTTACGCCACTGCTGCAATGCTTCCTTATGTAAAGAATGGGTAATGTGTGTTCATTTATCATAAAGCTTAACATTTTTAGATCTCAGGGAGCATGGGCTGACAACCTAATTTGCAAAATGATGAATTCAGGAACTACTACTTTGTGACAGAATAAACATTACCAATGAGTTCTTCATCCGTCCGGTAAGTACAATAATCAATCTGGTGTACAAGCTTCTCAACTCTCAGCAAATTCCTGCTAAGGTCTAATTCTCACCATTGAGCCACAGACTTCCCTAAGCCTCCTCCAGTCCTTCAGAGACCCCATAGGCATCAGTGCCTCCAACTGGTGCTGCATAAGCACTAAAAGCCAGAGTGGGTGCTGAACTATCAGACTGCTCTGCATTGCTTCATAAGGGACAGCCATCCTGTGCTAGTTCTAACTTAAGGGCCCTAAGCTGTAAAAAGGCTATGTATGTCTCCTGGTCCCAGTGCAACCCCTGAGCCTCAACTGTGACCTCTTTCTGCTGAGGACTTACACAGCTTGCATCCCCAGTGAGTCTTTTCCCCCTCCTTGTGTGAGTATGTGATGAATCAATCACAAGTTATTAGATTCCCTATAACCTTGATGTATACCCTGTACATTAAAAATATCATGTAATTATTAAATATGCTGCCCTACAAGTGACTTATTATGTGCTGTCCAGATGCAGGTTAATTATTTGTCTAAACAATTTTGTGGGTTTTGTTCTGTGAACTAACTAAAGACAAAGTCCCCACAGATGAAGGAGAGCACTGCAGGGCAATTACCAGCAAAGACCAGAAATGAGGTAATGTTTTATAAGCCATTCTAAAGACTGTGTTTGAAGCTATATTCTTACCTGTCATTTCCATACCTCCCAAGTCCCAAGTCTCGATTTTGGTGGGACAGTCCCATTTTTCTGGGACTGTCCCGGTGTCCTACCCGCGGGTTGCAGTATCTCACAGTGGGGAGTAGTTGGGAGACCCTTTCTCACTCACTGCCCTGCTAAACACTCACCCTATTTTTAGGCGCATGACTAAGGTGCGCGTTTGTGTCCCTCCTCCCAACTTTCTAAAGTTGGGAAATATGCATTTCCCAAAATATAACCCCCCTTCACAAAAGAAAAAATAAGGGTGTGTGACCAGTTAACAGGACAATCTACGTGCACTTTCAAAGCAATTTGTGTAACTAGCAGAGTGAGCTAATTTACATTAACACAGAAAGCTAGATAGAGGAAGGGGGTGCTGTCATTGTGAGCATACCTATTTGCATACTGTCTTTGTATGCTTATTTTATTAATTATTTTGGTGTTGTTAACAATTGTAATTTTTTTCATATTAGAATGGCCTTTAATCAGTTTGAACTCAATTCTTATTGGAACCATAAGCCTGTGACAATGGGCCCTTGATGATGGGCTGCCAGCTTAAATGTGTTGATCAAAATATGAAAAATCCCCTCTGTTTCATTTGCTACATACACACATATGTGCAGTATATTATTGTTAGTGGCAATAGCAAATGTCTCTCTGTTTTGTATACTGTACATACAGTATATGGCATTAATATTGCCATGCAGCTGATACCATGGGGGTGATTCAGACCTGATCGCTGCTGTGCGTCTTCGCACTGCGGGTGATCAGGTCATAACTGTGCATGCATATGAACAACAATGTGCACGCGTGTCGGACAACAATAAAGGACATCGCCGGTCTGTGACAGGATGGTGTGACAATTTGGACCGCACGGATGTTCGCAAGGTTATTGCAAGGAAGAGGCCGTTTGTGGGTGGCAACTGATAATTTACTCCTGGGAATGTCTGGAAAAATGCAGGCATCCCCAAATGTTTTCAAGGAGGGTGTGATGTCAGCTCCAGCCCCGATTGTATGCTGATAAATACAGGGGTGCTGCTGTGAAAATAAATGTAAACTGGTCCTGTATGCAGTAAAAATAAAGGGGAGCTGCTGTTAAAATAAAAGTACACTGGTCCTGTATGCTGTAAAAATACAGGGGTACAGTGAAAATAAATGTACACTGGCCTTGTCTTGTATGCTGTAAAAGTACAGGGGTGTTGTGAAAAAACAGGGGTGCTGGCACTGCCCATGATTGTGATGTCTAGGCCTGACCTTCACAACACTGTATGGAAAGAGGAGGCTCCTACCACCATTTGTACACCCTCTGCAAGTGCTGGGAGAAGCACCACCAGTCCAATTGCTGATTTTGACATTGAGGATGTCACTGTAGAAGTACACCAGGATGAGGAGGATATGGGCATATCTGGTACTGAGTAGGAAGTTGAAGATGAGGATTCTGATGGTGATGTGGTTTGTTTGAATAAGGCATCAGTGGAGACAGTTGTTGGCCATGGGATGAAAAAGCCCAATGTCATGCCTGGGCAAAATATCAAAAAAGCCAAGTCTTCATTGGGAATTATTTCTCCACAAATCCGGACAACAGGTGTCAAGCCATCCATTGCCTTTGTCAATCCATAATAAGTAGTGGTAAGGATGTTAACCACCAAGGAACATCCTCCCTTATACGTCTCCTGCAGCACATTCATCATAAGTCATTGTCAAGTTCAAAAACTTTGGGTAATCGCATAAGCAGTCCACTGACACCTAAATGATGTGGTTTGTTTGAAAATTATTTCTCTGTGAGGATAAGGATGTAAACATTGAATGGGGGAAATCTGAGGATGATGTCAACATCTTGCCACTGTAGAGCCAGTTTGTGCTAGGAGAGATTAATTGCTTCTTTTTTGGTGGGGGCCCAAATAAAGCAATCATTTCAGCCACAACATAAGAGTGGGTGGGAGGGCCCAAGGACAGTTCCATGAAGCACGTCTTTTCTTTGCCACATCATTTCAGGGGTGCTGTCCTATATGGGGTGCTGCCCCTCTGCCCTATCAGTCCAGGGGTGCTGCCCCACTGCAGTTTAAGTCCAGGGGTGCTGTTGCCTGTCTGCTATGCTGTGTAATTCTCCAGGGGTGCTGCCTATGATATATAAGTCCAGGGGTTCTACCGTATAATTCCAAAGGTGCTTCTGTACTTGATCCTAGGTTTAAATTAAACCCTAAAGCAGATATGAAACAAGCTTCAACATCCCAAACAGATCTGTGAAAACATAGATGCAAAGGTGGAAATGGAAATTGCAATTTTGGCGAAGTGTTTTCCAATGAGACCACATTTGTGGCCAAAGTCAGTGTGACTCAGAAGAGACTGAATCATAATCCAGCACAACTGCTGGAGAGGTAAAAGTGAGATTTTCTGCCGGAGCATTAGAGAGAGGTTCTTCTCAATTATTTCGTGTTAGGGACTCACTCAAATGAATAGCTCCAATTAGTCAACCTTAATGTTGATTTATTATTGATGTTCCACATTTTGGGACTATTTATTTACAAGATTTGTTGTACAGGGTTTTTTCCTAAGGGCTGCGTATGGTTATTGCAAGACCTTGCGGTGTTAGAAGAACAGAGTTTCAGTGATCTTGCATTGCATCAGCTTTCCATTGAACTGCAGCACTATATGGATCAGGAGCTCCTGTGAGGCACAAACAGTTACTGAATAAGGCCCAGTATGGAGTCTTTTGGTGGCTTACAGCCAGGAAGATGTCTGGCTTGCCAGGCTGAGGCATACTGTGGGTACAGAGGTTAGCAATGATTCCTCCCACAGCCCTACTTATAGTATGAAATTCATTTTGAATGTAGGACACGGGCTTAATAACAAAAGGGGTAGGGGCTTAATAACAAAAAATTCAGTGCACAGTCCTGCTTAGTACTGTAGCGAGCCCCCCCCCAAACTCAACTTGCCCCATCCAGGGCTGCTGTGGGGGCTCAGGAGGGGATGTTAAGACATCTAAGGGGCTACTTTATTTAAAAATTAAATATGAAAAAAATTAAGACAGAAAAGTATGCTCACATGCGTTTAACTGGGACACACAGGTATGCTCACATGCGTGTAACTGGGAGCTGTGAAAAATGAAAATAAGGCCTCTACTACAAAATATGTAAATAAAAATGCAATAAAAAAAAATGGAAAGAAAGAAACCATGAGATTTCCAGAAAATAAGTCTCCAGACTCCATAGAGGGGAAAATATCCAATCTTGATCTTGTGGTATACACCAGTTTATTTGCATCCCAGCATTAAATCTGAGATTATCTTAATCCCTGAAAATGGAGAAGGGGGTATAAATTTGGAGACTTTGTCCCCTAGTTTCTCAGTTTGTCCAGTAATGTGGTAATTAATTATATATTTGCTTGGTTAAAGTACTTTCTATTCCACACCAATATAAGAGTGAAGGTAAAAGCCTGTGTGCTGTTCCTGATTGCGTGTGCCTCTCTCATTTTGAATCACCTTCTTGACACTGTCCTCTTTCTTTTGCCTCTTCTCATAATGTGAAAAGTCATCAAAGAAGAAGGTGGTTTGTTTGTAGCTAGCTATGATTCGGAGAACTTGGCAAGCTTTTCCAGGGGGACTACCTGTCGCTGAAATGAATGATTTATTAAACTGTGCATGTCCTGTTTAAATATCATAAGGGTGGGTGGGAGGGCCCAAGACAATTCCATCATGCACCTCTTTTTTTCTTTGTATTATGTGCTCTTTGGGGCCTAATATTTAAAACTGCCATCCTGTCTGCCACTAATCTGTCACTCCTAGATGGGCCAGGTGTTTGCACCTCCCACTTGTGTCGCTTAGCTTAGTCATCCAGCTACCTCAGTGCAACCTTTCAGCCTAAAAACAATATTGTGAGGAGTGAAGTGATCAGAAAAGACTGGAAATGAGTGGAAATGAATGTTATTGAGGTTAATAAAACCATAGGCTCAAAATCACCCCCAAATTCTGTGATTTTAGCTGTTTTTGTTTTTCTCTCAAAATCATCCAGATCCAAAACCAAGACCTGAAAAAGTGGTTTTGGCAAAATAAATCCAGATCCAAGACACGAGCGGAGATACAGATCCAAAACCAAAACCCAAAAAGTGTCCGCCGCACATCTCTAATTTTTTTACAGTTTCTTATATAGCACAGCATCTTAAAGTGGGCTTTACAATTGGAACAACAGTGATAAAATGGAGGATACACAAGGATTGGTGCTGCCTATAGCAGAACAGTCCCACCAGATTGCAAAGACAGTCCTGATGGGATGTAATTATATTTGAATGCTTCTGAAGGTTATGTGGGTGGTTCTGGAATTTGATACACTTGCCTTTTGAGGTGAGTTTTCAGGGAATGCTTGAAAGTTAGGAGGCTAGAAGTGACTCTTATTGTGTGTTTGAGGGCTTTCCATAGGGTGGATGCTGCCTGAAGAATGTTGGAATACATATGATTGACCTATTTTGTCAATATCCGGACAACTGTATCCTGCACGCCAGAATGCAAGCAGCGGGGCGAGTGCTAAGAGCCCCCTTGTGGGCACGCTCACTCACCACACTACGGGCTCGGTGGCATGCTGGGCTCACCTCAGGATCTATTCTGACTCTATGAGTCTCATGAGCACACATGAGGGGGAATAGCCCTGGTGCACTGGGATTCTGGCTGTCGATATCGTCGGCTGTCGGGGCTTTGGTATCAGTATCCTGAAAGCTGGGAACCCAACAGCCGGCATTGTATCTGCAACCCAGAAAGTACTGCAAGTGAATGAGAGTGAGTAATCTGTGCAGATGAGAGATGCAGATCTTGTACAGAGCAGAGAAGTTGAGTTGGGAGATATTTTGAGATAAGCGAAGAGATACAGTATATGTTGGTGTAGTTCAGTTAATAGCTTTATATGTAGAATACAAGTATTTTATATTGAATAGGGAAGAATATGGGCACTCAGTGGAGGGTCTGACAGAGTGGATCAGCAGATGATTAATGTCTTGCTAGGAAGATCAGCATCGAAGCTGCATTCAAAATGGATAGTAATGGTAAGAGTCTCTTCTTGGAAAGACCAATAAGGAGACTATTACAATGTGGAAGATAATGAGTGCTTGGATTAGAGTTTTTGCAGTGTCTTGTGTAAGATAAGGTTGTATTTTGGATATGTTTTTTAGATGCATGTAAAAATATTTAGACACAGATTGAATGTGTGGAACAAAGCACAGTTCAGAGTCAAGGATGACACGTAGGCAGCGAGGTTGTAGGGTAGATTGTTGAATTGTCAACAATCATGGAGATGTGAAGTTGTTATCTACTGTTGGCTGGCAGAAATATAAATAATTCTGTTTTGGATATGTTCAGTTTTAGGTGATGAGGTGACATATAAATAAAAAAGGGAGAAAGGCATTCAGAGACACAGATCAAAGCTGATGGTGACAACTCTGGGTAAGATAGATATATTTGAATATCATCAGTGTACAAATGATAATGAAATTCAAAAGAGCAGATTAGTTTGCCAAGAGATGAGGTAAGGATTAAGAAAAGCAGAGGACCTAAGACTGAGCCTTGCAGTACTCCAACTGATAGAGGTAGTGAAGAGGAGGTGGAATCAGAGAAGTGAACACTGAAAGAGCATTTAGATAGGTAGTATGAGAACCCGAAAAGTGCTGTATCCTGAAGAACTTGGCATTGTAGTGTTCGTATGAGAAGAGAGTGGTCAACAGTGTCAAAGCAGCAGAAAGATCTAGATGAATAATAAGTGAGTAATGGCCTTTAGATCTAGCAGTGACAAGAGTGTTGGGAACAAAAGCCTGACTGAAATGGGTCCAATAAATTGTGGGAGTTAAGAAAGTGTGTGAAGTGTGTGTAGGCAAGTCTCTCAAGTAGCTTGGAAAGCATTGGGATCGATATGTCACTGGTTGGGATGCTGGTGGTCAGAATACCGGCCATGGCATCCCTTCCCCCAATGTCCCCCTAACCTTAACCCTCCCTTCCTGCAGCCTAACCCTTACCATCCCTCCACAGCTTACCTCTCCAGCAGCCCGGCAGATCCTGACAGTCAGGAAACTGACTGTATTCGCTTGGAGAGGCATGGGAGCTGAGTGATGGGACAGTACTATTGTTTGAGTAATAATGACTGGGTTGTAACTGCAATTGTAGGGAGATCAGAAACTCCCTGTTTGGGTGCAATGCCTAAACCAGTTTCTTTGGGGCAGTTACAATTTGAATATTGGTAATGTGGGATTGTAATTATAGCTGTAACAACCAAGCAGTTGTATTCTATTAACTATGTGTTCACATCTCTCATGCAGCCTGAAGTGCTGACTTGACCAAAGTCATGGACAGCAGTTTGAAAATGATGTATTTTGGGGCCAGGTCTGTGCCACCTGACAATAGACTTTGCCTTCTTTCCATAGACTTCTGCCTGAATTTCTGCATACAGTACATTCTCCCCTACTCAGTAGACTATGGTTCTTCACAATTTCTAACTTCGTATGACTACTGCCCAAATATCTCATCAACCTGGTTTCAAACACTCCTCTCTCAACCAGGTCAATGATGTCTATTTGGGTGGTGAACTAGTCTGCAGTGTTATTCTGTTGTTTGATGTGTACATCATAAATTGAAATACTTAGCTTAGACCTGCATTGATTCCCTGCATTGTTCTATCTCTGGCCTACCACTAGAGGCCCTTGCAGCTACACTATCCTTGCCTTCATCTATGTGAAACCTGTTTTAACTTTCGTACTGCTCCAGGGAAGCATCCTACTAAAGCCTCCTGATTTCTATTGTCTGGTTAAATATTTAAGCTCATGCTGTACCTTTCCATTTCAACGTGGATGGTTACCAGTGTTCTTTGGCAACATGGATACCGTAAGCACTGTTTTTTTACCTTTCAAGTCTTTTCAGAGATGAAACCTCAGTATGGCAAAACACACTCTTAAGTGCTGTCCTCTTTGAAAAGAATGGCAGTACTGTCACTCTGGCTCCATCTCCTCCTGCCTAACCTACTTCATGTCCAGGACAACATGCATTTCTTGCCCCAATGTGGGAGAAAGCATAGGCAGATGGTCTATTGGACTAAACCTTGGACATCTAACAAATGGAAAACAGGGTTCAGAGGATCCCTGCTAGACTGTTGCAAATAAACTTGCGTACATTTTGACACAACCTGAAATGTCACCACATTTCATAACAACATACAAAAGAAATAATCCACTCAGGGTAATCATACGCAGGGTGCTTAAGGTGGCACTATATAAATAAAATTCTTATTCTTATTATTATTATTATTATTATTAAAATATTGGAAGCCTCAACTTCTGGTGCTAATAAATACATGACATAACAGCTGTGATGTGAAATATTGTTTATACATTATGTCCCTTTTGATAGAATCTGTTTCCAGTGTGATTATTCTTCCTTCTGGATATCATCAGATAAAAAGTTCTCAGGTAATAGATGCAGCAAGCATGTACATAAATAAAAATACCAAAATGTGTAGAACAGTCTATATGCAAGACAATGTATTGAAAACTTCCAAATTTCACAATGCACCAGTGATGGAAGAAGGCATACCCAGACTCACACCCTAAAAAGGTATAGATATACATATCAAGGTATCTATCATACAGCAAACTGGAGTCTTATTAACACATGTTCCTATATAGAGGCACATGACACAGCATCATAAGACTGGCATACCCCACTCAGTGTTAAAGGCAACAGGTATATAAAGGTTTCTTTAACAATTCAGGTAACTTCACGAATGGACAAGCATACCCCACTCATGGTAGTATAGATGATTCAAATCACATAAAGGTATCTTTGGATTTGTGTGTCTATCCAATTATTCTTATTTTCCAAAGTTCATGTTATACAGTGAAATCAAACAAAACCAGCAGATGGTAAAAAAAATAGTGTTAAATTTATTCCAAAAAAGGACAAAGTCCAAAATAGAAGTATAAACGAATAGATAAACATACTCATTGAAAAAGAGAATTAGCAGAATCGATAAGTGCATACGTATGGATGTTGTCGTATGGATGTTGTAAGCACACCAGTTGCTATTGCAACCAATGGTTCCTGGGAAGCCTCCTAAGTGCATTCCATCCCATTCCAAAATGGCCAACGCACTAATTTTGCCCAAGATGTAATTCTCGATTTACAACTTGGCCGCTGGACCACTTCAGGCTGATGCACTTCCACTGGAGGAGAAGCAGCCCTTCAGTATGCATTCTAGCTTGTGGTGCAGGAGCCACAGTTCCACCTCATAACACTTCCAGTCCCGAACTAAAGGAACTTCTGTTTTGAAGAAATTGAACTGTAAACATTCCCATTTTCTGAAATGCGTCAGTTGACTCTCCTGTGGTCAGTGGGCCTTGCAATCCAATTCATGGGACTTTACACTCAGTTCTGGGCATCTGGAAGCTCTAGTGAACCATCTGTGGACTAAGGGAATCCATATTCTATACGTTGGACTCCATTACTGCTCTCTTGGACCATCACTAATTGGATAACCCAAGCTTTGCCACATGACCGGAAACTATCCATTACAAGCCAAAACAATTTTCCCATAAAGTTTGCTTATCTACCATTTAATTGCATCCCAACACCCAGGCCTGGGATCCATCGGCACAAACCTAGTGACCTATTCAAATAGTAAAGTAGGAAGGACTAGGTCTTTTTTTCAACTGATTTTTTAATTGTATGGTTTATATGTATTCATGTATGCCAGCAATACAGATGAATTGTACTTTAATTATTAATATATTTGAATATTATCTTCTTAACCACCACTGTGTACCTAAATGTTAATTTTGAAACTATCCAGTATAGCGCTGTACACTTTTTTACGAATAGTGCCAAGTACTTAGTTCATTATTAGCAAACTAAGGTGCAAAATTGTGGAAAAAGGAGCACAATGGAGAAAAAATTTCCAAGCACAGGATTTGCGCCATGTGGAGTAAAAGGATAGTTGTATGAGGATGAACAGTATCTGTATATTAGTCAGTGTACATGCTAATGAACTACAGTATAGACATTGGTGTTGAATCTACCATCACTGCAGAGATAAATGCCCTTACAGTAAATCACTTGTTGCATACAAAGTCCAGAAGTACATTGTCTCCTTTTCTGGCTTTGCGTCTAACTGTAAATCAGGCCTTGTATGACAGACAAGTAAAACATTTTTTTTTATTATATAGGAATTATTCATCACAAAGAGTCATTAAAAACATTAAGGAGAATAAATTAGCTTTAGTTCTTTTACTTTGTTTTTTTAAAGAATAAATCACATTTTTAACCTACTTAAAAAAATAAAAAATAAAACATCCAAAAACCCATTAAGGACAACAAAGTTATTGCAGCTCTTATACCACTGAAACATTTTTTGTACTCAACTGGCTATTTATTCGCATAGAGGTATAGTACAGTTGCTGCAGGACTTCATACATAAAACGTAAGGAGTGATGAAATCATATTGTGTAACATGGACAGTTCAGACAAATGAAGCATATTTATGGACTGAAGCCATAAAGTATAGAAATGTTTTAAACATTTGAGAGAAAACATTACAGTCTTGATTGAAATATACATAACATTTTAATAGTTTTAGGGAAAATGTCTAAAATGATTGAGAGGGGTATTCTGTATAAATGATCATAGATGTAAATATCACCCAAGCATTACATTACACATATCAAGGTGAAGTCCCAGAGGGAAGACTGAATGGTCTGTTTATAAAGATTATTGATGCATCACCTTCTGACATAAAGATAAAGAGAAATAATGGTTTTAAAGCAACAAAATTTTACAGCAGATAAAACAGGACTAATTATTGTAAATCATAAATAGTACTTGACATTCTCATTTATTATGATTCTTTAATATCTTTAATATTCACATTTGATATGTTGATTTTGCAATGAAGGACAATGCTTAATAAAACAAGATATGTAAATGCAATATCCAAGGCTGCAATTACACCAGACTTTGGATTGACTGGCATTTGCATTGACAGCTAAGTTTAAAAACAAATGCAAATTTATTCTACTCTTTCACCTGATATTTTTCCTCAAAAAAAGAGTGTTGGAATTATAAAAATGGTTATATACAGTAGCAGCACCATAGCTCATATACTGTAAGCTTATGTGATGGATAGAGAGAAGGGCTCTCAGTGCAGACATAGATCACAAAGAAGTAATCAGAGTCGCAATTTTAAAATAATTATAATTTTTGTGTTGTGTAATTTATTTCACCACCAGTAATATTACCATTACAATAATAATGGCAACCATAAGAAAATACTTATACTGGCATAACACATTTGTCTCTATTGACAAATCAAAATTAATTATTTTATCCTAAGGTATGAAAAATAAATCTCAAAGACATTTTTAACACTGTCTACTTTTTTGACCACCTTTATAGAACTCTTCTATTGCAGGTGCCTCTGATTGATTTCTTGTATGATAGAGTTCACTCTTTATAATGCCATTTGTAGAACACCCCTTCATTGCCCACCAAGCATATCGTCTGCACTGAAGAGTGTTACAATGTATCATTTGCATAGGCTGACCATATTATCCCTTTAACCTGGGACACTCATGAATTACACAGGTTTTGTGACTGACTGACTACAAGCCTGCATTTCACCTGGTTTTAAGTAACCACAGAACCTGTGTAATTCATGAGTGTCCCAGGTTAAAGGGATAATATGGTCATCCTACATTTGCATTATATGCTGCTTACCATATAACAGAACTACCACCAAAGCATCATATAAATATTGATCACTGTAATAGACTTAGCAGGACAGACAATACTGTATTTGCACTGTAGCCCATTTGTGCCCAAACTCAGTCTTTAAGGAACCCTAACAGTCTACGTTTTAAGGACAACCATGCTTGAGATCAGGTGACTTAATTAGTACCTAGTTAATTTTGATTAAACCATTTGTGCTCAGCCATGGATATCATTAAAGCCTGGACTGTTAACCTTCCTAGGATGTTCGGGTCTTTTTTGACCCATATCAAATACACCTTAGGTCAGGCATTCCAAACTAGTGATGAGCGGGTTCGGTTTCTCGGAATCCGAACCCGCCGAACTTCAGCTTTTTTTACACGGGGCCGAGCAGGCTCGGATCCTCCCGCCTTGCTCGGTTAACCCGAGCGCGCCCGAACGTCATCATCCCGCTGTCGGATTCTCGCGAGGCTCAGATTCTATCGCGAGACTCGGATTCTATATAAGGAGCCGCGCGTCGCCGCCATTTTCACACGTGCATTGAGATTGATAGGGAGAGGACGTGGCTGGCGTCCTCTCCGTTTATAGAGAAGAGAGTAGAGAGTTAGAGACACTATTTACTAATTTTGGGGAGCATATTAGGACTGGAGTACTACTACTTGCTGATAGTGTGACCAGTGACCATTGACCACCAGTTTAATTAATCCGTTCTCTGCCTGAAAAAAAACGATACACAGTGTGACACAGTCACATACCATATCTGTGCTTAGCCTCAGTGTGCTGCATCATCATATGTAATACTGTATATCTGACTGTGCTGAGTGCTCACTGCTCACACAGCTTAATTGTGGGGGAGACTGGGGAGCAGTTATAGCAGGAGTACATATTTTAAGTACAGTGCACACTTTTGCTGCCAGAGTGCCACTGCCAGTGTGACTGACCAGTGACCACTGACCACCAGTATATTGTGATTGTCTGCTGACCACCAGTATATTGTGATTGTCTGCCTGAAAAAGTTAAACACTCGTCGTGTGGTGTTTTTATAAACGCATTCTGCAGACAGTGTCCAGCAGGTCCGTCATTACATAATATATACCTGTCCGGCTGCAGTACTAAACAGAAAAAGGGTTTTTAGGCGCTGAACAGGGTCGTGCAAATATAGCACTGGTAATGGCAGCCACTTGGTAAGGAGGTAGCCGGCCTCCTGAAAGTGAAACAACTAAAACAAAATCACCAAGTAGGCGCACGGTACCAGTGATGTTGATAAAAACACAATTTATTAACATAAAACCAATAACAAACTGATTAAAAGACACAACACTACACAGAGCATATAACTGAGGTATTATACCTTATAGTTCACACATAAAGTGTATAAATAAGTGAAAGGGACACTAATATGCAGGAGAACCCGTCTCTGTAAGATAGGGTTAATCTCTCACATTAATTCCATATCAGACAGTTTAAATGAAAAGGAAGTCCTGTAAACTGATGTAATTAGCGTTTGTGACCATAAAGGTGTCCAGATTTAAATAGTGTTTCCTTGGAGCAAAATAAACCAGCCGATTAATGTTACTCACTGAGACGTAATGATCTCTTGCTGTACGGGATAAATGGTTAAGAAACCGCTTGTTATCACCCTGTGCATGGGTGAGACATCCGTCAGCGGTATATTCAGATGAAAGCCACTTCTTTCTGTGCAGCACCAGTTGCCTGTATTAGATCACCATACAGATCCTCCAGCTTGCTGAGCGACGCCCGGCCGGGCAGGAGGTAACAATGTTCCAAATGCAAGGAGAGTTAGAGTGGAGTGATTGAATCACAGGCTGGATCATTCACCGGTAACTTGTAACAAACGGCTGAAAGTGATGGATGTCGTGCTCCGTGGGACACTTAATGGTCAAGTGTGGCCCTTACTTCTGTACCCTCAACGCGTTTCTCCGCACCTCAGGCGGCTTCTTCTTGAAGAAGCCGCCTGAGGTGCGGAGAAACGCGTTGAGGGTACAGAAGTAAGGGCCACACTTGACCATTAAGTGTCCCACGGAGCACGACATCCATCACTTTCAGCCGTTTGTTACAAGTTACCGGTGAATGATCCAGCCTGTGATTCAATCACTCCACTCTAACTCTCCTTGCATTTGGAACATTGTTACCTCCTGCCCGGCCGGGCGTCGCTCAGCAAGCTGGAGGATCTGTATGGTGATCTAATACAGGCAACTGGTGCTGCACAGAAAGAAGTGGCTTTCATCTGAATATACCGCTGACGGATGTCTCACCCATGCACAGGGTGATAACAAGCGGTTTCTTAACCATTTATCCCGTACAGCAAGAGATCATTACGTCTCAGTGAGTAACATTAATCGGCTGGTTTATTTTGCTCCAAGGAAACACTATTTAAATCTGGACACCTTTATGGTCACAAACGCTAATTACATCAGTTTACAGGACTTCCTTTTCATTTAAACTGTCTGATATGGAATTAATGTGAGAGATTAACCCTATCTTACAGAGACGGGTTCTCCTGCATATTAGTGTCCCTTTCACTTATTTATACACTTTATGTGTGAACTATAAGGTATAATACCTCAGTTATATGCTCTGTGTAGTGTTGTGTCTTTTAATCAGTTTGTTATTGGTTTTATGTTAATAAATTGTGTTTTTATCAACATCACTGGTACCGTGCGCCTACTTGGTGATTTTGTTTTAGCCGGCTGCAGTACTAGTGTGATATATATATATTTTAATTTTATCTCATTATCATCCAGTCTATATTAGCAGCAGACACAGTACGGTAGTCCACGGCTGTAGCTACCTCTGTGTCGGCAGTCGCTCGTCCATCCATAATTGTATACCACCTACCCGTGGTTTTTTTTTTTTCTATCTTCTTGATACTAGTAGCTTACTTTAGGAGTCTGCAGTACTGACAGACAGTGTCCAGCAGGTCTGTCATTACATAATATATACCTGTCCGGCTGCAGTACTAGTGTGATATATATATATATATTTTAATTTTATCTCATTATCATCCAGTCTATATTAGCAGCAGACACAGTACGGTAGTCCACGGCTGTAGCTACCTCTGTGTCGGCAGTCGCTCGTCCATCCATAATTGTATACCACCTACCCGTGGTTTTTTTTTTCTATCTTCTTGATACTAGTAGCTTACTTTAGGAGTCTGCAGTGCTGACAGACAGTGTCCAGCAGGTCCGTCATTACATAATATATACCTGTCCGGCTGCAGTACTAGTGTGATATATATATATATTTTAATTTTATCTCATTATCATCCAGTCTATATTAGCAGCAGACACAGTACGGTAGTCCACGGCTGTAGCTACCTCTGTGTCGGCAGTCGCTCGTCCATCCATAATTGTATACCACCTACCCGTGGTTTTTTTTTTCTATCTTCTTGATACTAGTAGCTTACTTTAGGAGTCTGCAGTGCTGACAGACAGTGTCCAGCAGGTCCGTCATTACATAATATATACCTGTCCGGCTGCAGTACTAGTGTGATATATATATATATTTTAATTTTATCTCATTATCATCCAGTCTATATTAGCAGCAGACACAGTACGGTAGTCCACGGCTGTAGCTACCTCTGTGTCGGCAGTCGCTCGTCATCCATAAGTATACTAGTATCCATCCATCTCCATTGTTTACCTGAGGTGCCTTTTAGTTGTGCCTATTAAAATATGGAGAACAAAAATGTTGAGGTTCCAAAAATAGGGAAAGATCAAGATCCACTTCCACCTCGTGCTGAAGCTGCTGCCACTAGTCATGGCCGAGACGATGAAATTCCATCAACGTTGTCTGCCAAGGCCGATGCCCAATGTCATAGTACAGAGCATGTAAAATCCAAAACACCAAATATCAGTAAAAAAAGGACTCAAAAATCTAAAATAAAATTGTCGGAGGAGAAGCGTAAACTTGCCAATATGCCATTTACCACACGGAGTGGCAAGGAACGGCTGAGGCCCTGGCCTATGTTCATGGCTAGTGGTTCAGCTTCACATGAGGATGGAAGCACTCAGCCTCTCGCTAGAAAAATGAAAAGACTCAAGCTGGCAAAAGCACAGCAAAGAACTGTGCGTTCTTCGAAATCCCAAATCCACAAGGAGAGTCCAATTGTGTCGGTTGCGATGCCTGACCTTCCCAACACTGGACATGAAGAGCATGCGCCTTCCACCATTTGCACGCCCCCTGCAAGTGCTGGAAGGAGCACCCGCAGTCCAGTTCCTGATAGTCAGATTGAAGATGTCAGTGTTGAAGTACACCAGGATGAGGAGGATATGGGTGTTGCTGGCGCTGGGGAGGAAATTGACAAGGAGGATTCTGATGGTGAGGTGGTTTGTTTAAGTCAGGCACCCGGGGAGACACCTGTTGTCCGTGGGAGGAATATGGCCATTGACATGCCTGGTGAAAATACCAAAAAAATCATCTCTTCGGTGTGGAAGTATTTCAACAGAAATGCGGACAACATTTGTCAAGCCGTGTGTTGCCTTTGTCAAGCTGTAATAAGTAGGGGTAAGGACGTTAACCACCTCGGAACATCCTCCCTTATACGTCACCTGCAGCGCATTCATAATAAGTCAGTGACAAGTTCAAAAACTTTGGGCGACAGCGGAAGCAGTCCACTGACCAGTAAATCCCTTCCTCTTGTAACCAAGCTCACGCAAACCACCCCACCAACTCCCTCAGTGTCAATTTCCTCCTTCCCCAGGAATGCCAATAGTCCTGCAGGCCATGTCACTGGCAATTCTGATGAGTCCTCTCCTGCCTGGGATTCCTCCAATGCATCCTTGCGTGTAACGCCTACTGCTGCTGGCGCTGCTGTTGTTGCTGCTGGGAGTCGATGGTCATCCCAGAGGGGAAGTCGTAAGACCACTTTTACTACTTCCACCAAGCAATTGACTGTCCAACAGTCCTTTGCGAGGAAGATGAAATATCACAGCAGTCATCCTGCTGCAAAGCGGATAACTGAGGCCTTGGCATCCTGGGTGGTGAGAAACGTGGTTCCGGTATCCATCATTACTGCAGAGCCAACTAGAGACTTGTTGGAGGTACTGTGTCCCCGGTACCAAATACCATCTAGGTTCCATTTCTCTAGGCAGGCGATACCGAAAATGTACACAGACCTCAGAAAAAGAGTCACCAGTGTCCTAAAAAATGCAGCTGTACCCAATGTCCACTTAACCACGGACATGTGGACAAGTGGAGCAGGGCAGGGTCGGGGCTATATGACTGTGACAGCCCACTGGGTAGATGTATGGACTCCCGCCGCAAGAACAGCAGCGGCGGCACCAGTAGCAGCATCTCGCAAACGCCAACTCTTTCCTAGGCAGGCTACGCTTTGTATCACCGGTTTCCAGAATACGCACACAGCTGAAAACCTCTTACGGCAACTGAGGAAGATCATCGCGGAATGGCTTACCCCAATTGGACTCTCCTGTGGATTTGTGGCATTGGACAACGCCAGCAATATTGTGTGTGCATTAAATATGGGCAAATTCCAGCACGTCCCATGTTTTGCACATACCTTGAATTTGGTGGTGCAGAATTATTTAAAAAACGACAGGGGCGTGCAAGAGATGCTGTCGGTGGCCAGAAGAATTGCGGGACACTTTCGGCGTACAGGCACCACGTACAGAAGACTGGAGCACCACCAAAAACGCCTGAACCTGCCCTGCCATCATCTGAAGCAAGAAGTGGTAACGAGGTGGAATTCAACCCTCTATATGCTTCAGAGGTTAGAGGAGCAGCAAAAGGCCATTCAAGCCTATAAAATTGAGCACGATATAGGAGGTGGAATGCACCTGTCTCAAGCGCAGTGGAGAATGATTTCAACGTTGTGCAAGGTTCTGCTGCCCTTTGAACTTGCCACACGTGAAGTCAGTTCAGACACTGCCAGCCTGAGTCAGGTCATTCCCCTCATCAGGCTTTTGCAGAAGAAGCTGGAGACATTGAAGGAGGAGCTAACACAGAGCGATTCCGCTAGGCATGTGGGACTTGTGGATGGAGCCCTTAATTCGCTTAACAAGGATTCACGGGTGGTCAATCTGTTGAAATCAGAGCACTACATTTTGGCCACCGTGCTCGATCCTAGATTTAAAACCTACCTTGGATCTCTCTTTCCGGCAGACACAAGTCTGCTGGGGTTCAAAGACCTGCTGGTGAGAAAATTGTCAAGTCAAGCGGAACGCGACCTGTCAACATCTCCTCCTTCACATTCTCCCGCAACTGGGGGTGCGAGAAAAAGGCTAAGAATTCCGAGCCCACCCGCTGGCGGTGATGCAGGGCAGTCTGGAGCGACTGCTGATGCTGACATCTGGTCCGGACTGAAGGACCTGCCAACGATTACGGACATGTCGTCTACTGGCACTGCATATGATTCTCTCCCCATTGAAAGAATGGTGGAGGATTATATGAGTGACCGCATCCAAGTAAGCACGTCAGACAGTCCGTACTTATACTGGCAGGAAAAAGAGGCAATTTGGAGGCCCTTGCACAAACTGGCTTTATTCTACCTAAGTTGCCCTCCCACAAGTGTGTACTCCGAAAGAGTGTTTAGTGCCGCCGCTCACCTTGTCAGCAATCGGCGTACGAGGTTACTTCCAGAAAATGTGGAGAAGATGATGTTCATTAAAATGAATTATAATCAATTCCTCCGTGGAGACATTGACCAGCAGCAATTGCCTCCACAAAGTACACAGGGAGCTGAGATGGTGGATTCCAGTGGGGACGAATTGATAATCTGTGAGGAGGGGGATGTACACGGTGATATATCGGAGGATGATGATGAGGTGGACATCTTGCCTCTGTAGAGCCAGTTTGTGCAAGGAGAGATTAATTGCTTCTTTTTTGGTGGGGGTCCAAACCAACCCGTCATTTCAGTCACAGTCGTGTGGCAGACCCTGTCACTGAAATGATGGGTTGGTTAAAGTGTGCATGTCCTGTTTATACAACATAAGGGTGGGTGGGAGGGCCCAAGGACAATTCCATCTTGCACCTCTTTTTTCTTTAATTTTTCTTTGTGTCATGTGCTGTTTGGGGAGTATTTTTTTGAAGGGCCATCCTGCGTGACACTGCAGTGCCACTCCTAGATGGGCCAGGTGTTTGTGTCGGCCACTAGGGTCGCTTAGCTTACTCACACAGCTACCTCATTGCGCCTCTTTTTTTCTTTGCGTCATGTGCTGTTTGGGGGGTGTTTTTTGGAAGGGCCATCCTGCGTGACACTGCAGTGCCACTCCTAGATGGGCCAGGTGTTTGTGTCGGCCACTTGGGTTGTTGAGCTTAGTCACACAGCTACCTCATTGCGCCTCTTTTTTTCTTTGCATCATGTGCTGTTTGGGGAGTGTTTTTTGGAAGGGCCATCCTGCGTGACACTGCAGTGACACTCCTAGATGGGCCAGGTGTTTGTGTCGGCCACTTGGGTCGCTGAGGTTAGTCACACAGCTACCTCATTGCGCCTCTTTTTTTCTTTGCGTCATGTGCTGTTTGGGGAGTGTTTTTTGGAAGGGCCATCCTGCGTGACACTGCAGTGCCACTCCTAGATGGGCCAGGTGTTTGTGTCGGCCACTTGGGTCGTTGAGCTTAGTCACACAGCTACCTCATTGCGCCTCTTTTTTTCTTTGCGTCATGTGCTGTTTGGGGAGTATTTTTTGGAAGGGCCATCCTGCGTGACACTGCAGTGCCACTCCTAGATGGGCCAGGTGTTTGTGTCGGCCACTTGGGTCGTTGAGCTTAGTCACACAGCTACCTCATTGCGCCTCTTTTTTTCTTTGCGTCATGTGCTGTTTGGGGAGTGTTTTTTGGAAGGGCCATCCTGCGTGACACTGCAGTGCCACTCCTAGATGGGCCAGGTGCTTGTGTCGGCCACTTGGGTCGCTTAGCTTAGTCATCCAGCGACCTCGGTGCAAATTTTAGGACTAAAAATAATATTGTGAGGTGTGAGGTGTTCAGAATAGACTGAAAATGAGTGGAAATTATGGTTTTTGAGGTTAATAATACTTTGGGATCAAAATGACCCCCAAATTCTATGATTTAAGCTGTTTTTTAGGGTTTTTTGAAAAAAACACCCGAATCCAAAACACACCCGAATCCGACAAAAAAAATTCGGTGAGGTTTTGCCAAAACGCGTTCGAACCCAAAACACGGCAGCGGAACCGAACCCAAAACCAAAACCCGAAAAATTTCAAGTGCACATTCCTATTCCAAACCACGGTCCTCAAGGCACACCAACAGTGCAGGTTTTAGTGATATCCAGGCTGCAGCACAGATGGTTAAATCAAAATAGTTGAGCTACTAATTAAGTGACCTGTGCTGAAGCCTGGATATCACTAAAACCTGCACTGTTAGTGTGCCTTGAGGACCGTGGTTGGGAATGACCGCCTTAGGTGTATGCTCCATTGCAACACCCTAGGAAGGTTAAGGTGCTTTGATGACTGAGTTTGGGAGCCCCTGCTATAGCGCTTAATGTTACATATTGTTTTTTATATGTTTAATGCAGGCTTCCAAAAAGGGAAATATTTTCACATCTGCCACTGAGTTATGCACTAAGTAAATCCTGCTGCAAGAGAGCATCTGTATGACCCCACATGCACTTAGCGAGACCGTCAGTTACAAGTTTATTGTCTTCTATTGATCTGTCTCCACATACTTATTTGCTTACATTAGTTCAGAAATGCAGAAAATGACTTTCACTTCACAGATCAACAACTAATTATTGTTTGTTATAAAATTTGCATCTTTATATGCAGTGTATTAGAACTTTAGGTGTAAGAATTACCATAAGTGGTCTACAGAGGTGTCTAATTAATAACTAAGTGCTCTCTATGTGCTGTAATGTACATCTCATCAGAAATGAATTTCCCTTCCTAAGCAAGACCATTGACTTTTTATGAAAATAATAGCCAGCTAACTTCAAACAGTGTTACAAAATATTAATGATAATAATTGTGTGTGCAAGGGGCAGAAATCAGTTCTAAATTTTTGAACATCTTAGACAGTATAATTATCACATTCTACTTCTGGACATATAAATAATGACCTTTTAAATATTCACGCAGACCAGACCTTTGATAGAACATCTTGGTGTCATGCTACTGTATAAATGTTCTAAATTCCTTTTTGGGAGCTAGCTTCAAGCAATTGGTGAGAAAGCCCAGTCGCAAAGACACAATATTAGATTTAATAGTGACAGGATATAAGACATATATGTGAGTGAGAACCTAGGAGCCAGTGACCATCCAGCAGCATGGTTTAGTATAAAGTCAGGGTCCAACTCCTGTCACACAAAAACAAAGGTGTTGGATTTTAGGAATGCTGGATTTTCAAAAATAGGGAGATGTTTAAGCGATTCATTGGTGGATTTTTAAGTATATAAGTGAAAGGAAAAAATCAAATGGAGGCATTATAAGACTTAAGACAGATTGTAAGAATTTGCTGGAGGGAGACAAGGCCATAGCAGATAATCTAAATAATTATTTTTGCTCTGTATTCACTACAAACAAAGAGGTGAAGTTGCAAGAAAATTCATAAAACTAATTTATATGAAAGTACATTTACAGTACAGAGGAGGAGGTCCTAACAGAACTCTCAAACCTGAAAGTGGATAACTCAGTGGGGACAGATGGGATGCATCCAATGATATTTGTAGATGTGCTGGTAGTAACATTAACAAAATTATTTAAACAGTTACTAGATGCGGGTGCAATTCCAGAGAAGTGGAAAAGAGTGCATGTAGTTCCACTATACAAAAGTGGAGGCAAGGAAGAAGGAAGTAACTACAGACCAGTAAGCCTTACATTAGTAGTAGGGAAAGTAATGGAAACACTATTAAAAGAAACAATTGTGGAATAACTTAAATCAAACAATTTACAGGATCCCAAACAGCATGGATTTACTGGGGGAGGTCATGCCAAACAAATCTTTATTGACTTTTTTTTACTCCGTGTCGAATATAGATTAATGGGTGCTCTAGATGTAGCATATCTAGACTTAAGTAAGGTATTTGACATTGCCCCACTTTGCAGATTGTCAAATAAACTTGAAGCATGGGATTGGATTATATAACAGTAAAATGGATTAGAACCTGATTGCAGGAAAGGAAACAGACAGTTGTAGTACATAGAGTGCATTCTATGGAGGAAAATGTTACCAGTGGAATACCCCAGGGATCTTTACTTGGACCAGTGATCTTTAATATCTTTTTGCGGACATTGCAAAGAGCATTGAAGTATGCATTTTTTGCAGATGACACAAAGGTATGCAACAGGGTGGACACACCAGGAGGGTTAAAAAAAATGATTGATAATCTAGCTAGACTTGAGGAATGGGCAAGAACATGGCATCTACAGTTTAATGCTAAAAAATCCAAAATTTTGCACTTGGGTCTCAAAAACTCAAAGGCTAAATATGGTATCAAGGATACTGGAATGGAAGCTACTGAGGAGGAAAGGGATTTAAGAGTCACTATTTCAAGTGACTTAAAGGCAGGAAAGCAATGCAACAAAGTAATGAGAATGGCAAGTCAGATGCTTGGTTGCAAAGGGAGAGGAATCAGTAGTATAAAAAAGAAGTAATACTGCCACTGTGTAGGTCATTGGTATGGCCTCATCTGCAATACTGTGGCCAGTTCTGGAGACCATGGGGACATATGTAATAGGGTCCGAGTTTACTGGAGGTGCAGAATGCCGGCCGATCTCAGATGTGTTTTTAAAGTGGCAATCATTTGCAAGGCAAAACAATGCCTTGTAAAAGATTGCTGCTTTAAAAACACATCTGAGATCATCCGGCATCCCACAACTCCGGAAAAACCGGACCCTATTACATATGTCCCCATATCTCCAGAAGGATATAAATACATTAGAGAGCGTACAAAGAAGGGCAACCAAATGGTGCATGGCCTACACCACAAAACTTGCCTGGAAAGACTAAAAGATCTTATCATGTACAGTTTGGCAGTGTTTTAACAAAGTACGGAGGGAAACATTCTTCAAAGGAAGAGAAGTATTAGAACTCAAGGACATGTACTGAAACTGGAGGGAGGTTGGTTAAGGGGAAATTTAAAGAAAACTTACTTTACAGAAAGGGTAGTGAGTAAGTGGAATTGCTTCCTGTTAGAGGTGGTAGAGCAGTGGTTTCCAAACTTTTTTGAATCACGGCACCCTAGAATATCAGAATTTTTTTCACGGCACCCCTAGTCCAAAAAATTCTTATTGAGAAATTTAGAAAGAAATATTACATTAAGTAGATCGCGTTTATGTTATCCTTAGGGTCAGTTATGGGGTGAGGGACAAGATTTGCTTCTGTTTGGCCACATATTTTATGACTGGCAGCAGCCAGCACTGGTTTTGCCTATTATATTGACCATGAATAATTTGAATTGGTCCTGGACTACCAACCCAGGGCACCCCTGCAAGTATCCCGAGGCACCCCAGGGAGCCACTGCACACAGTTTGAGAACCTCTGTGGTAGAGGATAATACAGTAGAGCAATTTAAACATGCTTGAGATAGGCATATGAATATCTTTGGGAAAGCTACTGCCTCTGGGCTGAAACCAAGCACTAAATGTACTGTGCCTTAGTGCTGGATTGTGTGAATGGAGGTAATAAACAAAAACTGAAGAATAATGAAATAATAATACTACAAAAATATAAATCTAAAAATGAAAATAAAATAAAAATAAAAGAATCTAAATGTACACTGAATAAATTCAAATGAATATGAAAACAGATAAAAACAAACACAATGAAAGCAAAGATAATAATAAAAATACTGTTGTATAAAACGGTCAATTGACTACAATGTTTACAGGCTCCTTGGGTGTTTTATTGGAGCTGGCTATAGTTCATGCAGCTGCTTCTTCCATATAGGCTGTGGTAACCTGTCCCTAATTATTACCCTGCAAGAAGGTAGCTTTCTGCAGCAACCGAAAGTCGGTGCATCAGCCTCCGGTGACGTCAGATGCTGACGGCAGTGGTAGACGCTTGTGCAGCTTTGTGCTCCCACTCACTCCAATGTGTTTTGAATCCAATGTAATTCTTTGTCAAGGATGTGTGGTGGATCTAAGGTTGCTCCTTAAATAGGTTAAAAACTTTATTGAAAAAAAGTAAGTGTCCGAGAGTAACCAGAAGTCTCAAAACAGCAGCAACCTTATGTTCCTGCCATTTTGAAGGTCTAAAAAAATGCTCTTTTTCTCATGTTATGCTTTAGAAAAATGAAAAATTAGATAGAGGTAATGTAAGAATATAAGAAAAAGAAGTAGAAAAAAGGATGGATGATGAAAAAAGAAAATAAAAAAAGAGTTCTTTCTAAAATAAATAATTTAAATAAACTGATTGACCTTCTGAATTGTGATTCATTTCAGACCAAGAGGGTCATTCTTGTGCTTGTTTAGGAAATATGTGAATACACTGGATGTTTTCAATCCCCTCTTTAATTTATACACATGTTCAGCAATTTTTGTTTAGAGTTTTCACTTTGTCTGCCCTATATACTGTGTGCCGCAGGGGCACTCTACAGGGGCATTTCTGGAGAAGAGGAGGCCCGTGTGCAGGCTCAGTCTGGGCCCCCTCCTCCCCAACCCTAGCGCTGTCCAAGAGCCTAGAGCGCTTTCGCAAATCATTGGGAAAATGGCGCGGTGGCCATTTCCCAGTGATTTGCCTACTGCGCATGTGCGATTCACCGGGAAAATGGCGCTGCATCATTTTCCCAGTGATTTTGGCAGTGCTGCTGCTGTGCCGTGGAACTCAAGAGGGTAAGTATTTAAACTAATGGGTGCAGGGTGTGCACCCATAATAAATACGACAGTGGCTCTCTAGCATAAATACAATGCCCTATGTGTGACAGGTTAGATGGTCTTTGATTTTGAATTCTTCTGTTATATTTCACTTAATGTGGGTGGTTGGCTTTGTTGCTGTATATTGGTTCTTGCATCCAGGGTAGTCTCTGCAGTGATAAAAAAACTTTTTTGTTCTTTTTGTAGTGTTTGATATTTCTTATAACAGAAGGTAGCTATTTGTCAGTTGTTGTTTCAAATTCCTTGCCCTTTTGTAAATCCCCTTGGGTTTTCTTGGTATTGTCTTCTTAAGTTCCTCATCCACAAGTAGGATCTAATGTACTAGTGGATGTTTAAGATCCTCTCAATCTCCATATAGTTACAGTATTATTGAATTGTGTGACAAATGACAGTGAAAATGCTTGCTGAGAGTTTTTTTATTTGTAGGTGTTACAATTCACCTGCCTCTAATGTTTGGCAGGTGAATTACAAGGAGAGGATTACTACTGGAGGTGTAGGCAGATGCAGAGTGACATAGAAATGGTTAACCAGACTTGACTGTGGAATACTGTAATAACTTGAGCGAGTTGTAGCAGAATTAAAGTTTAGCAGACTATGGACTCTCCCTTTAATACTGGAATGTGCAGCACCACACTTTACACTGATTATGGACAGCAGGTGAGTAATATAACACAGCTTTGAGCCAGGACTTGAATACAGGACTAGAATGTATCACAATCACTGTTGCAGGTAATTAATATCCACAGAAGTGCAGGAATACTAAGTACTTTATTATAGCAGTGGTATAATAAGGTATGGCAGAGGAATCACAGTAACAATCCAGGGTACAATATGAGCAGAGAGTAAATGGTTTTTCAGACTGAGACTTGCAGCAGAGTAATATAATCCACGGAACTCAGATTGCAGGATTTGCACAATAAAGCTGAACAGCATGCAGGCATAAAGGAAGTCCGTAGTAATATGTAACACAAGTAATGAATGCTAGAGAATCCATAGGGTACAGTAAAAGTCCATAATACTTAGCTACATAGTCCTGGAACATGAACTGGCAAGAACGGTTGTTGCAGGATAACATGAACTGGCAGACCAGGCTTCTCAGCATGAACAGGAGCTAGGACTAAGACACCAGGCAATGCAGATAGTTCAGGCAGGAAAGTGGTATAATATCACTGGCGTGGAAGAACTCAGCTAGCTGGTTTTTAACAGCCACACTAACCAATGAACAAGGCCAGGCTGGGAGTGTTAACTCTAATTACAAACCCTGTGCACCTGCTGAGCTGCATGTACACAGAGCCAAAGGAACAGAACACACAGATGGATCAGCTGACACCAGATACATACTGAACAGAATCCTAACAGTAGGCCAATAGTTATTTTCTTTCTAGTTTCTACACCTCGAGTCTACCGTACAGTTGCAATGTGCAGTATGAACTCATACGTGTAATGTTTGTAATGTATGCTACATTTTTTCCCCTTTTTATACTATGTATTCCCCCTTCATGTTGCTGCTTGGCAATGCAAATCCTAGTGTACATGAGTACACCTGGCCAATAAAGCTGATTCTGATTCTTTTGAAGTTGTTCATTTAGATTGTCCTCTTTAAAGCATTTTTGGAGGAATTTCTTTTTCATATCATACTTTTGTTGTTTGAAGGTTTGGTATTCTGTGCAGTTTCTCTTTAGACGCCAGAATTGTCCTCCTGGAATGATCTTAATCCATTTTCTATAATTGTTACTGTTTTATGCCAGCATGTTGTTGCTGATTATTTGTTTAAAATGAGTTCTTGTATGGATTTTGTTCTCCTTGATGTAGACTTCAAGGTCTAGAAATACAACCAAGCTTCTGCTATATGTGGTGGGGAATTCCAATTTCAGGTTATTTCTGTTCACATGGCTGATAAAGTCTTTCAGTTTGTCTTGCATGACCTTCCAAGTGAATAATACATCATCAATGTAGTGGTGCCAGCTCACAATGTTGTCCAGATGCGGATTATTGTCCCAGATGTTTTGGTCTTCCCACCACGCAACAAATAGATTGGTATAAACTTGTACAAAAGATGTTCCAATGGCTGTGCCACACTCCTGCAGGAAAAACTCTCCCTCAGACCAAAAGTAGTTGTGGTGTTGGATGCAATCAATACTATCCATTATAAATTTATTTGCATATTTGAAATATTTGTTTGAAAAGTTGTCTTTACATCCTGCTCGATGTCCAATTGCAGTACATGCAAGAACATGACTATCTATATGAAAGAACCAAAAATATTAACTTTTTACCATCTTCCCAAGGTGCACAAAAAAAACAGGAAATGCCACCAGATAGACTGATTGTATTGAGCATTGGATCAATCAAATCAAACTTGGATTGGATCAATTAAATAAATCATATTTTTTGCAAGATCTAGTAGGAAAAAAAGGAGTTTCCCAAAACACACCACCAGCATACTCCAGGTCTTGGATACCATTAGATGGCAGGAGGAATATACCCTCTGTACCAGCGACATCAAATCTCTATATACTGCAATTGAACATCGAGCAGGATGTAAAGACAAATATGGCATCTTACTTCCTCCTTAAGTGACCTGCAGTGGATTCTGAAATGGTAATCAGTAGATCTACTAAAAACCCAGTCCATGGTGATGACAGCACTACTTTGTGATTTCCCCTTGCCATGACAATTTCTGTAAAATACAGATGTAGTTTCTTATCCAAACTATTAGTTTTTCTTGGTGTGTACGCATGTTAATGAACATGTGCGTATGTTCACTTCTGCGATCCATTCACTTTACATTGTGCGATCGTAAGTACAAATATTTGCAGTCTGTCGCATTGAGTCATAACAGCAAAGCATGCGGATGCCCTGCTACATCTGTATTGGGGAGAAGATAACTGTGTGGAAAGCAGGGCACAGGGCTGGACTAATGCACAGTCATTTCTAACTGCTCTATGTAAAACTATAGTATGATTAAAGCAATTTATTGCAACCTACTGTATGACTTTTTTCGCACTAAATATTTTCGGTTTAACTCCTATTGCCATCTAACAGTTTTACTAGACCTTTGCTTTAAGGTTTTCCTTGTCTGTAAATCTAAAGGCACCATTATTGATGTCAAATAACTAAAAGTGGAAATGTTCATTCATTATCATTATCTTGAATCCTATATAATTATACTGTAATTGTCATTATATTTTCTTCTATATCAGTAAATCTTTTAGTATTTTAAACTTTGATTTGCAATTGTAGAAACATTATCATATTCATTAACAGAGATTACACTACAATAATTGTCATTTATTTAACTCACCATGACAATTGTTGTTTCTATAATAGGTGCAATGTGTGCAGTACGCATGGGCCCCTGGGTCCAGGGGGATTCACATTGCACAAATTGCACTTATGTTTTATTACTTACCATTCCAGAGTCCCGAGTCAGAGCTCCAGTTGCGTTAAAAAATCACCAGCAAAATGGCCACTGTGCATGCACAGTAGAAATTTAGGGGCAGATGTATTAACCAGGAGAAGGCCAATCAGCTCCAAAATGTAAATTAACAGTTAGGAGGTGATTGGCTGGTGCATGTATCACCTTGCATTTATCACTGGTTTATCACTTCCTTATGCCATCTCCAGGTTAATACATCTACCCCTTAGTCTCTGCAACATGGCGATGCCATGTCTCTGGAGACCTGCGTATGCGCAGGTCTGGAGACCTGCCTATGCGCACAATGCCAGAGTCTACATGCTGTGAAGAGGAGGGGGCCCACTTGGACCATCTCCTCTGTAAAATTACCCCTGATTGTGACATAATTGATTTTGTGGACAATAACTGAAAAATAATGGTGATAACCCACTAGAGCAGTATTTCCCAAACTCAGTCCTCATGGCACCCTAACACTGCATGTATCCAGATCATTTAACTGGATTGAAGGTTGTGTTAAATGACTAATACAAAAGATAAACAGGTGCTACAAATGACTACTAATGATACCTTGAAAACATGCACTGTTAGGGTTTCATGACGCCATAGTTTGAGAAACACTGTACTTGAGAAATGTATTTTGTTTTCTTGCCTAATTTATGACACCTGAAATATTTATATTATAATAACTAACATCCTAACAGTCCTAAAACTTTAAGGCTGGGAGCACACTAGAACGATGGGTACCCGGACAATAAGCCATCTGATGTTCTGACATATCATAGCCGAGTTACACATCAGAATGCTGTAATGATGGATGGAATGGAACCTCATTCTGTCCTTCACTACATGCATGTTGCCTCATGTGATATCCCCTGGTTGGCGGTGCAGCACAGCTGACTGGAAGATATTGCATGCGACCGTGGGAGAACACACATTGGACTTACACACTGAATGATTCAGCTGACATGTCATTCCAATTAGCCTTAGAGGCTTTATAACGAACTAAGTAGACTGTATACAGGATTGTTGTCAACAAATAGCACTTGTGAACAGTGAACACCATTATACTCTCCTCAACGATTTCTGAAGTGTGTGCGTTCACAGTTCTTTCTTCACTCTTAGTGTTCTTTTTGTTCATTGATTTGCCTGTTTTATAGGGGACACATCTAGTGTCAGAGTGAGAAGGTGATACATGTGAGGTTACAGGAGTTGCCTGAATGTATTTGGCCCTTGCTTTCACAATAGGCCTTTTAGTGCATAAAACAATAGCAAGACCACCACCAACAAATGAAGGTCATGATCTGAGCCTTTCCTTGCCACTGCATATGGTGTGTGACATGTTGCCAATTTTTTGTTTTTCAGCTGTGAGTTTTCCCTTCATCTTAGTTAGAGATGATGTTTTCTTCAATATTGTGAAATGTCTTGATTTGAAGTGCACTTTACACCTTCTTCCCCCTTGAAAAAAAAGAGCATTAAAAAATGTGCATATATAAAAATGTATATGCGGTCCTATGCAGTGTCATCTAAGTTTGAGCTATTATTTTGTGTTATCAGTGAATTTCTTGCTTAAGTTTACTGACTAGTGTCCTTTAAATGTATACAGGAAAGCTACTCTTCTCTGATTCCACCACTCTATATAAATGCAGTACTTCAGCTCCATTTCCTTGTACTGGCTTTGGGCCTGTGATCTGCAGAAGAAGTAAAACTCACATTTGGATGCTTGTTTTTTAATAATTTGTCCACATCTGTCTTTTTTGTTTTCTTGGATTATCAAATAAAGGAAATTAATCAATCAATCAATCAATCAATCAATCAATGATTTACCTGGCTACCACTACATAAATATTCCATCTGTACTTCCCTGTACTGGCCTCAGGCCTATGATTTAGTTCTTGATTAATAAAAACATTCTATGGGATTGCGTAGTTTATTAAACTTCCCTCCTGATTGCAATTGCTGTGTCACTTTGTTTGGTAGATGTGCTAAAATCTTTTAAACTGTCATGTGCTTTTGCCACTGCTCTGTTGCTGTAGTTTGCCAGCCAGGTCGCTGCAGTCTTTGGCCAATATTAGTGAAAACCATATTGTGAGCTGTGAGGAGGTCAACATTTATTGGAAATGACTGGAAATTAAGGATATTGATATCTATAATACTGTAGGAATAAAATTGTTTAAATTACAAGATTTTATCAATTTTAAAGATATCTAGATACAAAGCCAAAATCAAAATGTGATGAAGTATTAGGGCGAAAACTAAACACTGGGTTCCACGCATATCTCTAATTTTTATGTCAAATGTGCAAATACATATTATACTGTACTTGCCAATATATAAAAATTCCCAGAAGGAGAGATGGTGGTGAACACTGTGGTGAGGTCTGGTCAGCAAATTGCATAATTTGACCCTGTGATCATGGCATTGCACACAGGGGCAGGGCTATATGCTAAGTTCACTTTGCTAGTACAATATTAACAGGTGTACAGCCATCATTTTTTAATCCAATGTGAATCTCCTTTCCGGCAGTAGTCCAAATGGAAATGACAAGAAGTCTGTATAGTTATTCACAACTTGACACAATATTCATACAATACTAATGAACAACATACTATAAATTGGAGGAGTTCAAATAGCAAATCAGAAGTGACTTGCTAGTGCTGCTGGTATCATCCTCAATATCACACATAAGTACATTATTTCACAGGAATGCATAAAAACTACTGGTTCTAGCTAATCACACAGTATGCTGAGGTGCATCCAATTAGGTTGCACAGCAAGGAAGCATCCTACTACACTTTCATGTACTGTACATGCCCTTAGTGTACTCAAAATATGTTCTGCTTCATTTTTCTTTTCCAGATGTAAGGGGCTAAAAAGTCTAAATCTAAACTTTTGTACATACCACATTTCTCCCAACTTTAGACTCTGTTGAGTCGGGACCTGCAGTGCCTGAGGCATGCAGAAAAGGGGGCGGGGCCATAGGAAGGGCGTGAAGAGCCTTGGGGTATGTCTAGAACTGGGACCAGCAGAGTTGATCATTGGCTCTCCCAACTGTCTCCCCAGCACCGGTGTGACAGCGGAACAGTGTCCAATTAGCGGGACTTTCCCACTGTATTTGGGACAGTTGGGAGGTATAGTACAGTATACACACCATGAATATTTACTGCATGCCTGTGAATCAGATATTAAGTGGTAATCCAGAGGGTGTAAGGACTCTCTGTCAGGCCTGTAACTGTGCCTGTTCCCGGAGGGGGCACTAGTGGGTCAGTGGTGGTGCGGTGGAGGAAACAAGGAGGCTGCAGTAAGTTCCTGTGCATGTGCGCAATGACTTTTTTTTAGCACACAGAGGTATGAACAGCAAATAGCAATACAGATGGTTGAAACTGATAGTGGTACAATAACAGTCACAGGTAAGGGGCTGGTCTGGAAACCAGTGTGATTAGCAAATAGTGATGATCGGCCTGGAAGCTGATGGCGAACATCGATGGCTGGCTCGCAAGCCGATGGTAAACAGGATCAATATGCAGTAGGTAAGTACTGCAACCAATGGCAATAAATACAGGCAATAAATAACTTGGTAATCGGTATGGAAACCGACAGCAATAGATTCACACAGTCAGTAGATATGCAGAAAGTCCGCAGAGCCAAGCAAGGCTATAGCAGGAGACAGTTAGTAATTACAAGCTGGTTGTTTTAAGTGCTGGATGCAGATTAACAACACATAGGTGAGAATGGTAAGGCAGCACCTGGAGAGAGTCTCTTACTGCATGTAGAAGTTGAAGCAGACTGTGGAAGGAGTTGTAGCAGAGCTGGATGGCTGGTGCCTGTAGTTCCACGGAGTCACTGGAGCTTGGAACTCACTGGAGCCAGGAGATGCTGTGCACTGGATGTGATGCGTTGTTCAAGCAATGGGACTGAGCTGATGTTCTGGATTTATACCCCCTGGTCAGCAGGCATTGGATTCTTGAATCATGTGTGCAGACACAGCGCAGAATTGGATGTTACAGGTCAGCTGACCGCAAGTGTCATGGCGGCCCCCATGCTGTACTCAGAGCCGGCCTTAGGCATAGGCAAACAAGGCAAATGCCTAGGGCATTTGTTATGCTTAGGGGCACCAGCAGCTTCTGCTGATTAAAATGATATGCGGCATGCCTATATTCTGTGTGTGACTGCGGCTGTATCTGCATTTGAAATACTACATTGCAGTGTATTCCTGGAAATCACTGTAATGTAGCATTTTGTATGCAGATACAGCCGCAGTCACACACAGAATATAGGCATGCTGCATATTATTTTAATCAGCAGAAGCTGCTTGTGCATCCTAGCCATAAAGTAATGCAAATAAGATGCATTTTCATAAACGAAAGGCACCTGACATGAGCAGATCTGCCAGATGACTCATGCCAGGCATCTCCTGCAGAACTAGTGGCGGTGCTAGGGGGCACCAGCCAAAATCTTGCCTAGGGCATCATATTGGTTAGGGCCGGCTCTGGCTGTACTGATGGTGGGCACACAGCGGAGTACACAGTGCCAATGGGTACTGTGCTCGGCGGACAGGGTATTCATGCAGCAACAAACTTGGACCGTGACCTCAGGAGGCCTGCACACCAGTGGAATCCGGTCTGAAGATCGACAGTTCCTAGGTTGACAATGTTTAGGTCGACAACTAGGTTGACAGGGTTTGAAGGTCGACAGGGTTTCTAGGTCGACAGGTCAAAAAGTCGACATGAATTTTTCCCATTATTTTTCTTTTTTGAACTTTTTCATACTCCACACACCACGTGGATTACGATTGGAACAGTAATCTGTGCCGAGCAAAGCGGTAGCGGAGCCAGGCACCTTGCCCGAAGCATGGTGAGCGAAGCGAGCAATGAGAGGGGACACGGTGCACTAATTGGGGTTCCCGGTCACTTTACAGAGAAAACAACACCAAAAAAACATGAAAAACTCATGTCGACCTTTTGACCTATCGACCTAGAACATGTCGACCTTCAAACCCTGTCGACCTAGTGAATGCCGACCTATAGTGGTCGAACTAAACATTGTCGACCTAGACACTGTCGATCTAATGATCCACACCCACACCAGCGCACTGGTAAGTGAGATACCACTGAATGCCGATTCCTGACACTCTCTCGGTGTATACAGTAACTTGTTCTTTCTAAACATGAGATATGCAGTTTGCTGTGAGAAACACAGGGGTGTGAGCAAATGGATTTCAGGGACACTCAGCACTTGTCAATTCAAAGGAGCCTGTGAATTCATAACCAGATAAACTGAAGGAATATCTGTTTAAGAGTCTTGTATGTAGATACATTTCTTTGTATGTTTACATAGTTCACCACATGGTGCTCTTTTATTTTTAAAATGTTATAATACTTTGGCAGGTGAACAAGTTTTATACTGATTGTTGCAAGTGTTGTGTGTAATACGGGACCTTTCCACGGAGGCTGCTAATGGAATACTATCTGTTTTCAAATTACAGTTTGTATGAGATGAAAGGTCTTTACTTCTTAAACTGTTTACATGTCTCGAGAACGAGGTACTGCACTAGTCAGTAGTCTTGTTTTAACTTAATCGTGACTTTAATTTAACATAAACATCTTAGTGATATTTGGTGGACCCCTTTCTTTGAAAGTAAAGCATTCATAATCATAACCAGAAATAACGACACTGAGACTTGAATTTGGCAGAAAATTGCTAGCTATTTATTTGTCCCTAACCATTAGGAAACCTGTAATAAAAAGAGATTAATTTAATATGCCGCTCCATCTGGCATATGGTGGCGGCCCAAAAGAACGGCTCCTTAATCTAAATTAACTTAAATAACTCAATCCTATAAATTTACTAAAAGCTTACCATAAACCGGTAATAGGTGACAACTCAACCCCCACAGTGGCTACCCACCGCTCCTGGGTGCCCTGCCGCTGCCTTCCCGGATGGGTGGTCAAGCGGCCATAAGTCGATGGAGGTGAGTGCACCTAAACCACAACAAACTGTAAAACACTACAGTTTTCTCTACCATACGAAACTGCCGTTCTTTTCCGCCAATAAATAGCCAACGAAAACAGCCAACAACTTAGAGCCAAAGCACCACGTGCCACAATCTCCAACTACCAGGGCGGGAGGGAGGGAAACCAAATCACCAAGAGACTTAAAATGGCCTCGCCTTCCCTATATATATCAAGCCCTCCCCTTAAAGGCTGTACTTTCCTAACAGCTAGGTCCACCCCTCCCCAGATGTTTAACTCTTTTCTCTCCTATGCAGTCAATACTCTCTTCTAAACATCTTAGTGATATTTGGTGGACCCCTTTCTTTGAAAGTAAAGCATTCATAATCATAACCAGAAATAACGACACTGAGACTTGAATTTGGCAGAAAATTGCTAGCTATTTATTTGTCCCTAACCATTAGGAAACCTGTAATAAAAAGAGATTAATTTAATATGCCGCTCCATCTGGCATATGGTGGCGGCCCAAAAGAACGGCTCCTTAATCTAAATTAACTTAAATAACTCAATCCTATAAATTTACTAAAAGCTTACCATAAACCGGTAATAGGTGACAACTCAACCCCCACAGTGGCTACCCACCGCTCCTGGGTGCCCTGCCGCTGCCTTCCCGGATGGGTGGTCAAGCGGCCATAAGTCGATGGAGGTGAGTGCACCTAAACCACAACAAACTGTAAAACACTACAGTTTTCTCTACCATACGAAACTGCCGTTCTTTTCCGCCAACAGCGAAAGACTCATCCCCAAAGTCTTTCGCACCGCCACCAGAAACCTACCCTAACTCCTGCAAAGCGAAACCTAGATCCTCCAGAAAAAACATCATCTCCTCCTCGGATAGATGTACTCCATCGCACCGGAAAAGGTGGCTGTCTCTGCACCGTATCCTCGGGTGGCGGACCACCCTACCCGCCGTGGGACAGCACCCACTGTGCCACAGCTCCTTACACCATTTTCCGGGCCTCATCAATCCGGCGACCATCCGCCACACCCCTCCAACACAAATCTCGGCACCATCATGGAAAAAACCAACACACAAATTGGTCCATTGCGCGGTCACACTTGCCAGATCCTGTATCATGGCCCACCGCAGCTCCAAGGATGTCCTCTTCCCCTAGTCGCTGCCCCCTAGATGGACAACGAAAACCTTAGGGACTCCATGCTTGCTGGCCTGACTCACTAACCTACTACTCAGCTCACCCCACATCATTCCGCCCCAGCCAAGCCATCTGACACCCTGTATTCCAAACAATGCCTGAGACCCTTCTGAGGCCACAAACCTGGCCGCCCCGTAAATGTAAGAGTGGCCAACCACCCAAATGGTCAAATTGACTTAAAACCATCCTGAAGGGAAAAAGAGGGGTAGGATTGATTACTAAGAGGCTTACTCATTGTTTATACTGAAGGATCTGCCAAAAAAGAAAACTTTATGACTCGCTGTTGCAGCAGTCACGGCCTAGCCGACTGCACCACTTTTCGTTGCCAATTTAGAAGTGCAATTAAAGACACAAAGGGGGAAAATCAAATAAAATTAAACGAAATAAAAACAGGGGGGGGGGTGGTGGAAGGGGGGGGGGGGGTATAAAATGGGAAACACATGTAATAACTCAGCTGGAGGTGAAACGTAAAGACCTGCTGAGGGACTCTAATTAGACCAAATTAGCCGAATTATGGATTAGAATTCAGTCCGTCAAGTCAGGCAAAAAATCGCAAATAACTCCAGACCCCCGCTGCCGACTCATGCCAGCAACGGCGAGTAGCTAATCCCTGAGTAGGATAACAAACAAAAACAAAACAAAAGGGGTAACACCAACAGACGCACAACACCACAAATTCACAGAACTGTAACAGCATAATACATTGCGACTTTACGCAAAGCACCAAGCGCAAACCGACCTCTCATGCGACGGTGCGAATATATCGTCTATAACTCGCTGCTTTCCATCGCCCCACCGCCTGTATATCCGTTCTGGAGTAGCCCGCCGCAGCAGCCGACGTCACTGCGCCTATGCGAAAGGAGTGGGTACCAAAAGCAGTGGGTGGGAGGCCCAGGCCCGCCAAACAGCGACTCAGCATCCATTGAAACTGGTATTTCGTGACTGGCAGCCCATCATAATGCAACAGCCCAGACCCCTCCTTAACGGGTCGCACCCCCACGTATTGCAGTGCCAGCCTCACCGGGCAACGCTCTCTTCCAGCGCTGATACCATTGTAACCCAGCGCCCTCTCCCCACCTGATCCGTCTTGGAGCGTCGTAACCTGCACAGCCAGGACCTCTCACCCACTACCAAGTCCTCGACCAGCAAACGCGAATCTGCTCTCTTGGAAGGCGCTAACAACTCAGAAAATCGAAAGGCTCCGTGGAAAGCCATCGAGAACGCCAAACTAAACAAAAGCGTCTCAAACCTGGACGACTCAACTCGCCCTCCGGCCATTATTACGGCCGGCAACAAAGCCGCATCGATGGCCGCCTCCTATCTGGTGGCGACGGCGCAACTCGCGCCCACCCTTTCACTGCCTTCCGCAGAACTTCGCTTTTCGTTACGTCAGGGACGCCTCGCAGCTTGCAGAAAAAGAAATGCCTGCCAAGTACCGAGAAACCACTGCTCGTGACCTGTCGGAGACGTAGCGCTGCCACCTAACAGAAAGCAACAGCCGATGCCTGCTCTTACCTTGATGTTGCCGCCCCCGGACAAACTCCTCCCACTCACTCCAAGCCTGTCCGTACACCTTGCGCGTGTCCGGCGCGATTGACCGCAACGCTAAACCCTTCAGTCCGGTACGGTCACCTGCCAAACATAACCGGGACAGTGAAAACCTTGCTCTTCGGCCTTGGGAGCCAAACCCCCGAAATCTCTCCCACTGTCCACGCGACAACGCGTCTGCGATTTCGTTTTCCAACCCGAGCACGTGCTGCGTCCGGAACTATAGGTTCTTACGCAAGCAAGTGAAAAGCAGTTGTACAAGAACCCGTAGTACCACCAGCGATTTCGCCCTTTGGTTATTAATCGCATGTACCACGGCCAGATTAACTCCCTGAACACTATGCTGCGGTTAGCCAACCGATCGCCCCAAACTTCCAGCGCCACCATAATGGGAAAAAAGCTCCAGCAGCACCAGATCCTTTTTAAGACCTTCGCTATGCCACTTCGCCGGCCAAGATGCCGCACACCACGATCCCTACAGAAGACAGCCGAATCCAGAGGAACCCGCAGCATTGGTAAAAAACTGCAAACTCTCGCTGTCAATGGCTGGCGCTTGCCATATGCTCACCCCGTTGAATTCCTCCAGGAATGAAGCCCAAACGGCCAAATCCCTTTTTAACTCAGAGGACAAACGAACGAAATGATGCGGCCTGGCACACCCCGCTGCAGCTCTGTCGAGCTTCCTGCAGAAAACCCTGCCCATCGGTATCACCCGACAAGCAAAGTTCAGCATGCCCCGCACGGACTGAGCCTGCCGCAGCGTGACTTTACGCGAGCCGTTGAAACGGCGAATAGTTTCGCGGAGCTTTGACACTTCGTCCTGGGGCGGGCTACACTCTCCCGCCACGGTGTCAATTTCATTCCCCCAAAATTGATAGACAGGATGCCGCAGTAATCTAAAAGCTGACTCAACATCGATCTTAGCCATGAGGGCCCCGCTCCCGTAGCTGCGGACCATACCTAGCGTCTCGTCGAACGACTGATACACCACCGAGCAATGAGCCGGTGGTATGGCGTCGCTGACCGACGCTCGTGGCGGGTAAGAAAAATGCTGAATCAGCCGAAAGGCGCCCGGAGTCTTCTTTGGCACCACCCGAACCGGGGAGATGACCAAGTCATCCACCGGGATTGACTTAAACGGCCCCTCCATCCTGCTCAACCTGAGCTCCCTATCCACTTTTCCCGCAACACCATCGGCGAAGCTCGGGCGGATTGAAGGTTCTGTGCGCACGCACGGACATCTCGCTTGCAACAGGCAAGCGGAACCCGAACTTAAAAACATCTAACCAAAAATTTGCATCCCGTTTATTAGGATAAAGACCCAACCATTTACCCATAGTTTCCAACTTAACTGGCGCTGGTGCCCTGCTGAGCGGTCCCGCTCGCGGCCTGCTTAGGGTAGGGTTGTTTCCCCCGATTGCCCTGTCGTCCCCCTTTGGAACGAGAGGAGGCTGGTTGGGTTCCACCGCCCTGCTGGCAAGAGTGGCGAAAACGGCACTGTTTGTCAATGAACATGCTCCGCTGTTAAAAGCGAAGCATTTCCCCCGAGGGGCAGACCGCCCGCCCATGCGAACGGCCAATCCGCCTGTTTTGGCAAATGCCCCGTCCGCGCCCGCTCCCTGCGCTGACGACCCCCCGCGGCGCCCCCCCGTACCCTGTTCCTGGGTCTCGTCCTCCCGCTGGGATGCCCGGGTCACTTTGAGACAGACCTCCAGGTCTTTGAACGCGAAGTCCATGACCCGTAACCTGTCCTGCTTCTCCCGAAACTCTTGGTCATATCGCCGCCATTCCGAACCCCAGGATGTGCGCTGCATGTCGTGCACTAGATGAAGGTACCGGGTGATATTCACGTGCTCTTCCGGCCTGTCCTCCAAATAGCAAGCCGCAAACACCCCAATCCGGCCAGCCATTTATCAAAAGACCTGGAAGCTTCCGCCCCCATGCCCTTTGTAGCGGCCGCCGCTTTGTAATCCTTCTTCATGGCCTTAGTCAAACCAAATAGTCTACAAAGTCACCCCTACGTATCTGTTTGCGGCAGCTATCTCGCAGGCCCCGCGTCACTGCCGTATACCCGCAGCGCACTACCCCCGGAAGATCTCGCCTCTTCTTCGCCCTACGCTCCTCTTCCCACATTCGCCTGCCGCTTACGCCTCTTCTGCTGCTTTGCCGCCCTTTTGGCAAGTTTCTCAGTCTCCTTCCGTGTCCTAGCAGTACTATCAGCGTCGGACGTCTGCGATGCCCAAGAGGAGGACGAGGAGGGGGATGAAGAGTTACGCGAACTCGAGCTCGCGGCGGAATTTGATAAAGACTGTCCCAACTCACCGGATGCCGTCGACCTCTCCGACCCGGATTCTTCGTCGTCATCCTTCCAATCATCGTCAATCACGAAGTCTGCCAAATCCCTGTCACCTCGGTCCTCTGTGGAAGATAAAACAAAAAAGGGGGGGGGGGGCGGCCCCCACCTGCGGCGCACGCCGGGCACCCCGCGTGGAATACGCAGCGACCGTGCTCCCCTGCCGTAACCGGTCTGATCCTAGCTTATAAATGAATATATATATAAATCTCGCAGCCTTTTTCTAGTGCTGCATGCGTGATTTTGCGATTCACCTGGAGATTCCATCTGCCAAGTCCTTTGCCATGACCTATGCGGAGCACTGTTTCCAGGTGTAGGGTCCTTGCTTTAGACATGTTGGTTAAAACCCCGTACCAGGGTATTTCACAGCACTGCCACCCTTTTAACTAGGAAGAGAAAGGCTGTGAGTGATGACGGAGCAAGGCTATCGGATCCGGCTGGAATTACTGTTCTCTTCTTTACATAGAATCCAGAACATGAGAAATGTATATATATAAATAAATGGGGGAAAAACGTTTAAACCACCAGCCGACATGCCGATATACACCCTTAACTGTAACTCAGCTACGCGGTAGAGTTGGTATCCGCTTGCTTCGTTGTATTCCTTTCAGGATCTTTATAATAGAAGTCCTTTGGACATACAATAGTCCAAAGGATTATTTTGTAAAGTAGATCCTCACATTTCTGCATATACTTTTTCGCCATTAGAGGGAGCTATTGGCACACATAAAACATCCCTCTGATCTATACAGGGGGGGGGGGCTATCCCTTCCCCGTAAATGGCGCTCGTTTGGGATATTTAAGATAGCTGACTATTAAGACCTTTTTAATAATTCTAACCATATGGGGAGGCGCGCTATTGTACTGAGCGGCCTCTCCCCCACACAAAGCTGAGGAGAACTTCTCCTACAGCCGCCCGGAAACACTGCGGCGTCTCTGGTGTGCGCATGCGCTACGAGACCGTTTCACACCAAGTCCCGTAGCGGCGCCATACAGTGTCTCCCCGCACGCTGGTAATGTCCCGGACGCGGCTCTCCCCCTGGCCGCTGGTGATTAGCACCCATTCAGTGCCTGCCCGCAGCTGAGTAAATCTCCTCAGCTGCGTGCTCACTGCCGCGTCTCTCCCCTGCTCCCCGCCTCCGGCGGCTGAGGGCATGTGCACCGCCGCACGGCATTGGGATCTCCCGCTGGCTGGGCGCGCTGGGACCGCTCGATCAGGTCCCGCAGGGCGCCTCCCTGTTAGGGGAAACTTTGCGGGAGGGATCCCGGCCGCCTCACAGCGGTGTGTCCGCTGCGATACAGAGGGGAGGGGGAAACTGACCACAATAAATGGTTTCTAAAACCTGTCATATGCAGGAAGCTGTGCTAACTGGCCCTTAATACAACCAGTACTCACAGCCAGATGATTTGCAGAGGATCGCCTGTGCCTCTCCCAGTGATGCAGATCCCTTCAAAAGGGGATCTTTGTCTCCTCTGCATTATCAGGCTTTGTCCCCCTTTTCCTAGGGAGACGCAGCACTGTCTTGCATAAAACCAAATCACCAAGAGACTTAAAATGGCCTCGCCTTCCCTATATATATCAAGCCCTCCCCTTAAAGGCTGTACTTTCCTAACAGCTAGGTCCACCCCTCCCCAGATGTTTAACTCTTTTCTCTCCTATGCAGTCAATACTCTCTTCTTTACTTTCCAAAAGTCTATGGAGCCTTTTTATCACCATCCGCATGCAAGGATGCGGATGTGAGGTGATAAAATTGCCAGAATTCGCACTGCGATAATTGATTACATCGCACGGATGTATCAATTATTGTATGCAGTGACAGAGCTTGTGAAAAATACCCCGATGTCCTGCTGCACATGCACCGCCACCGCCGATATCACTGCCGCTACTGGGTCGACCCCACGTCGCAACTACCGGGCGGTAAATACTGTATACTCACCAGTCCATGGAGCTGGTCATCACTGCAGGGCTGCCGGGTACCGGATCCTGTGTGCTGCTGTGACCCTTGGTGCAGTAAAGTGAGCTGCCATTTGCACAGTACATCTCAGCACAGTACATGGAGGACCCGGCGCTCAGCATCCCGCAGCGGAGCACCAGTCACCAGCTGCTAGACTGACAAGTATGTTTTTGTTTTTATTTTTGTTTTGTTTTTTAAGTGATCAGCCTGTGTGTCCATCGGACACACATAGCTGATCACACTGTGGCACAGAAAGCTGGGCAGAAGACAGCTTATCGCAGTGCTGCCCTGTGATTTTGCCATCCTGAGATGGCAAAATTATCCCAGGGCTAACTGTGATTTTTTTTTCTATTTTTTTTTTTTTTTTTGTAAATTCGGCTGTATAAGTATGGAAAATGCATTGTGGGTTACATAAAAACCAACTGAATTAAAGGGGTTGGAGCAGTTTTTCATGAAAACTGCTGTAAAAGCCCTTTAATACATTTAAGTGATACTTAAATAATGTAAAAAAAAGTTTTTGAAAACACAATTTTTTACATTATTTTAGTAAAATGTTTTTAGTAAAAATGTTAATAAATAGGCCTATAAATGTACAGCCAGTACATCACTTTCAACATGTTTTAATTAATTGTCAAAGTCTAAAGAGGAGATATAAAAAAAAAAAAAAACTGGAGAGAGATAAAGTGCCAAATGATCAGCTTTTAACTGTCATTTTTCAAACACAGCCCATAAAATGGCAAGTACAGATGGAGCTGCACTCCTTATCCGTTTGATAGATAGACAGTGTCTAGTTAGACAGTCAATAGATAGACACCATATATTAGACAGACATTAGGTCAACAGGGTCAAAAGGTCGACAGGGTCAAAAGGTCGACATGGAAAAGGTCGACAGGTCAAAAGGTCGACATGGTCAAAAGGTCGACATGAAAATGGTCGACATAAAAAAGATAGACAAATGTTTTTTTTTAAATGTAACATGTTTTTGGATTATTTCATACTTTCTCTATCCATGTCGGCATAGAGTTGGTTATAAACCTTGTGGCAAAAGCAGCGAGCCACCGTGCCCGAAGCGTGGCGAGTGAAGCGAGCCCCGCGAGGGTATACCTTTCTACAATTGGGGGTCCCAGATGACAAAACTATCCACACAAACCACAAAAATGCAAAAAACATGGTGTCTACCTTTTTCATGTCGACCATTTTCATGTCGACCTTTTGACCCTGTCGACCTTTTGATCTGCCGCCCTTTTCCATGTCGACCTTTTGACCCTGTCGACCTTTTGACCCTGTCGACCTAATGTCCATCTAACATATGGTGTCTATCTATTGACTGTCTAACTAGACACTATCTATCTTTCATACCGGAACCGCTGCACTCATCCAGTGCGGCTCCATCGCAGGTGTGCACTCCCGCAGGCGTGTTTAGGCTATCAGACTGCCTAGCCCCGCTACAGGAGTGCACAGAGATGCTCTCCCATTCTGATGAATGGGGCATGTGCGCATCACGGACGTGCGAGCACCCAGGACAGAGAACCTTTTACCGATAGGCAGATGGAGCCACGATTAGCGTGGCTCCATCTGTAGGATTTCTTTGGTTAGCTCTATATTAGGGCTTTTCACTACTTCCTCTCATTCACAAAAAGGATTACTGTGGGGTAATCTCAGATTTCATCAGTGATGTCCCTAACTGCTGTAGATATCGCTTCCCTATACAGTTGTGTGGGGAAAATGATTCCCAGAAGCACAAAAAGCTCAGCTTTCCATTTTGCTTCTTCAAAAGAGTATTCCATTACAGAATGGCTTAATGAGGGGAGAAGAGCAGCAAAGACAGCTGTCTTCTGTTATAAGCTGCTGCTGCAACTCACGCCCTTAAAGGTCCCAGCCCTGCAAAGCGACCAGGATGCCACCTCCTGGTTGTTGGTAAGCAACTGGTATTCCTGGCAGCCACTTTGGCTCTTGGTACCGGGTGTTACTAAGCAGCCAGGACGCTGTACCTAGGACGTGCAGCATTACAGCTGCAAATTATTATTGCAATTAGAGCTTGTCTCACAGGAAACAATCTGATTGGGCTTGGTGTGTGATTTCAGGCAGGAAGGGCTTAGCCTCCTTGCCAGTTATACTGTATATTTATGCCCTAGTGCAGGCATGTCCAAACTGTGGCCCTCCAGCTGTTGTGAAACTACACATCCCAGCATGCCCTGACACAGCTTTAGCATTCACTGACAGCAAAAATGTTAGGGCATGCTGGGATATGTAGTTTCACAACAGCTGGAGGGCCGCAGTTTGGACATGCCTGCCCTAGTGTTTTGCTTATTGGTCCTGCTGTCTTAGTGAAACTTTGTGCTGTCACAGTCCTGGTTCACTTTGCCCATTCTGCCTGGTCCACAGCCTCCTGCCTGCTGCCTCTCAAGTTTGTCTGTGCTTTCTTGCAATTGTGTATCTGGGTTCTGCCAGAGTATTATATATTTTACCGATGCGGGTTATCGGACTACACATTACAGCTCCAGCCCTGCACCATTAATTACTGCAAGTGTACTACTTCTACTTCCTATTACATGCAGTCATCCAGTTACTTGTGTAAGATCTTACTACCCTGAGATAAGTCTTGGCAGCATCTTAACATTGGTGAGAGTGTCGCTATCTATGGGAAAAGAGTGGCTGTTATAGGCAAAGACTTCTGTAGGATGGTTCTACAGATATATCCTCACACATCTTTGTGCAAATTATTGCCATGGCGTGGCATTCCCACGATGCGTAAGCATCGTGGGAACTAGCATCAACACAAATGCATTCAAATGTTAATATTCATGGGTGTGTGCATTCACACGCGCCTCATGATTGCCACCATAACGAAGCGGATTCCCTCGGGAAGCGGGAGCATACCATCCCCCCTACCCGCCCTAACAACATGCTGCTGGGTCCCTCTTGCTCCCGCTGTGTGCTATTGCAGGCTGCTTGTTTGTATGCGCTTGTGACACCGTGCGTATGCACGTGCCTGCGAATGCTACGCTGTAATGGGAAACCTTGCCTGGGATGCGTTTGCATCGCAGGCAAGGCTTTAAAGGGACACATCTGTATGGGTCTTATGCAGTGTCTCAGGTGCACCATACCATTATATACAGCCATAATACTTAGGCTTACCATACTGTTACTATAAACCAGGACACTAATGAATTGTGACTAGCTGACTTCAAGCCTGCATTTCACCTGGTTTAATTTAGAGATGAGCGGGTTTGGTTCCCTGAGAACCGAACCCTAACGGGCGTCATTACCCGAGCCCGGATCGGGTTTTCCCGCCTGACTCAGAAACCAGAACGAGGCAAAACGTCATCATCCCGCTGTCGGATTCTCGTGGGTTTTGGATTCCATATAAGGCATTTTCACTCCGGCATTGGAGAGTGTAGCATGAGGACGTGTCTCCATCCTCAGTGTCTGTGCAGGAGGGAAAGTGGGGTGGCGATTCCAGTGCTGTCTTGTGCTGCTCAGTCCAGTGTAGTGTCTTATGCTGCATCAGTCCAGTCACAGTGGTGGTGTCTTCTGCTGTCATATGCCCAGTGCTGCTGTATTAGTCCAATCCAGTGGTGCTGTGTTGTGCTGCTCAGTCCATGGGTGGTGTCTTATGCTGCATCAGTCCAGTCACAGTGGTGGTGTCCTCTGCTGCCATATGTCCAGTACTGCTGTATAAGTCAAGTCCAGTGCTGCTGTGTTGTGCTGCATCAGTCCAGTGGTGGTGTCTTGTGCTGCATCGTCCAGTCACAGTGGTGGTGTCCTCTGCTGCCATATGTCCAGTGCTGCTGTATAAGTCCAGTCCATTGCAGTGGTGCTGTGTTGTCCTGCATTAGTCTTTAGGTGGTGTCCCTGTACTGCTGTATATGTCCAGTGGTACTGCCGTATATGTCCAGTGGTACTGCCATATAAGTCCAGTGTTACAGCTGTATAAGTCCAGTGTTACTGCTGTAGAAGTCCAATGTTACTGCTGTATAATTCCAATGATACTGCAGTATAAGTCCAGTGATACTGCCATATAAATCCAGTGGCACTGGTGTATAAATCCAGTCAAGTGATACTGCCATATATGTCCAGTGATACTGCCGTATATGTCCAGTGATACTGCCATATATGTTCAGTGATACTGCCATATAAATCCTGTGGTACTGGCATATAAATCCAGTCCAGTGATACTGCAGTATATGCACAGTTGTACTGCCGTATATGTCCATTGGTACTGCCGTTTATGTCCAGAGGTACTGCCATTTATGTCCAGTGGTACTGCCGTTTTTGTCCAGTGGTACTGCCATTTATGTCCAGTGGTACTGCCATTTATGTCCAGTGGTACTGCCATTTATGTCCAGTGGTACTGCCATTTATGTCCAATGGTACTGCCGTATAAGTCCAGTGATAATGCTGTATAAGTTCAGTGATACTGCTGTATAAGTCCAGTGATATTGCCGTTTAAGTCCAGTGGTAATGGCGTATAAATCCAGTCCAGTGATACGTCCGTATATGTCCAGTGATAATGCTGTATATGTCCCGTGATTCTGCTGTATAAATGCAGTGGTACTGGCGTATAAATCCAGTCCAGTAATACTGCCGTATATGTTCAGTGATACTGCCATATATGTCCAGTGATACTGCCATATAAATCCAGTGGTACTGGCGTATTTATCACGTCCAGTGATACTGCCATAAAATGTCCAGTGGTGCTGCCATATATGTCAAGTGAAACTGTCATATATGTCAAGTGATATTGCCGTATAAATCCAGTGTTACTGGCTTATAAATCCAGTCCAGTGATACTGCCGTATATGTCCAGTGATACTGCCGTATATGTCCAGTGATACTGCCGTATATGTCCAGTGGCACTGGCGTTTAAATCCAGTCCAATGATACTGCCATATATGTCCAGTGATACTGCCGTATATGTCCAGTGGTACTGGCATATAAATCCAGTCCAGTGATACTGCAGTATATGTCCAGTGGTGCTGCCGTATATGTCCAGTGGTACAGCCGTTTATGTCCAGTGATACAGCCGTTTATGTCCAGTGGTACAGCCTTATATGTCCAGTGGTACAGCCGTATAAGTCCAGTGATACAGCCGTATATGTCCAGTGATACTGCCATATATGTCCAGTGATACTGCAGTATAAATCCAGTGGTACTGGCATATAAATCCAGTCCAGTGATACTGCCGTATATGTCTAGTTATACTGCCGTATATGTCCATTGATACTGCCGTATATATACAGTGGTACTGGTGAATAAATCCAGTCCAGTGATACTGCCATATATGTCCAGTGGAAATGCCATATAATTCCAGTGATACTGCCGTATATGTCCAGTGGTACTGCCATATAAATCCAGTGGTACTGGTGTATAAAAAAAAATCCAGTCCAGTAATACTGCCGTATATGTCCAGTGGAACTGCCATATAATTCCAGTGATACTGCTGTTTATGTCCAGAGGTACAGCCTTATATGTCCAGTGGTACAGCCATATAAGTCCAGTGATACAGCCGTATATGTCCAGTGATACTGCCATATATGTCCAGTGATACTGCAGTGTAAATCCAGTGGTACTGGCATATAAATCCAGTCCAGTGATACTGCCATATATGTCTAGTTATACTGCCGTATATGTCCATTGATACTGCTGTATATATCCAGTGGTACTGGTGTATAAATCCAGTCCAGTGATACTGCCATATATGACCAGTGGAAAGGCCATATAATTCCAGTGATACTGCCATATATGTCCAGTGGTACTGCTGTATAAATCCAGTGGTACTGGCATATAAAATAAATACAGAACAGTGATACTGCCGTATATGTCCAGTGGTACTGCCGTATAAATCCAGTGGTATTGGCGTATAAATCCAGTCCAGTTATACTGCCGTATAAGTCCAGTGGTACTGCCATATAATTCCAGTGATACTGCCATATACTGTATGTCCAGTGATACTGCACTATAAATCCAGTGGTACTGGCGTATGAATCCAGTCCAGTGATACTGCCGTATATGTCCAGTTATACTGCCATATATGTCCATTGATACTGCCGTATATAACCAGTGGTACTGGCGTATAAATCCAGTCCAGTGATACTGCCGTATATGTCCAGTTATACTGCCATATATGTCCATTGATACTGCCGTATAAATCCAGTGGTACTTTTGTATAAAATAAATCCAGAACAGTGATACTGCCGTATATGTCCAGTGGTACTGCCATATAAATCCAATGGTACTGGCGTATAAATCCAGTCCAGTGATACTGCCATATATGTCCAGTGGTACTGCCATATAATTCCAGTGATACTGCTGTATATGTCCAATAGTACTGCCGTATAAATCCAGTGGTACTGGCGTATAAAAAAAAATCCAGTCCAGTAATACTGCCGCATATGTCCAGTGGTACTGACATATAATTCCAGTGATACTGCCGTATATGTCCATTGGTACTGCCATATAATTCCAGTGGTACTGGTGTATAAAATTCAGTCCAGTGATACGTCTGTATATGTCCAGTGATACTGCCGTATATGTACAGTGATATTGCTGTATAAAATCCAGTGGTAATGGTGTATAAATCCAGTTCAGTAATACTGCCATATATGTCCAGTGGTACTGCCATATAATTCCAGTGATACTGCCGTATATGTCCAGTGGTACTGCCGTATAAATCCAGTCCAGTGGTGCTGCCATATAAGTTCAGTGGTGCTGTCCTGTGCTGTATATTATTTACTCCAAATAAAGGGGTTATTAATATTTAATCCAAGTCATTTTTACAGGGTTTGCCCTGTGTGGTGTAGAGGTACGCTCTCCTGTGCATTTTGTTATATAACTCCAGAAACCTATTGGAGAACAAAAATTTGGAGGATCCAAAACACGAAAGGGTGGTTTTGGCAAAACGAATCCAGATCCAAAACACGAGCATGGAACCAGAAACAAAACCAAAACACAAAACATGAAAAGTGCCCGCTGCAGATCTCTAGTTTAATTAGCCACAGAAACTGTAATAAATGAGCCTTGCAGTTTAAAGGGATGGTATGGTAAGCTTAAGTGTAATGGAAGTTCAATCTGTGTTCAGATGGAAGCTGTACAGCAAAATACTGCCCAAATCCTGGTTAACAAAATCCAGAATTTGTCTCTAATGTTACAATAATTATATTTGTGATAAACAGCTCAGGAAGAGACTCTTAAATTTGCTCCACCTGTACCGAGAACTGTAAATGAACTAGAGATGTGCCCCAGACCATTTTGTTGAATTTGGATTTGGCTAGGAAATGTCATCCATCTTTGGATTTGCCAAACTGCCGTGACAGATTTTGGATTTGGATTTGCATTTTTTTTTTAACTTGACAAAAAAAGTTAAAATCACATAATTTTGGCTTTTTTTGTTCCTAGAGAATTTATTAACCTCAATAACATTAATCTCCAGTCATTTCCAGTCAATTTGGACCACCTCACTGCTCACAGTATTGTTTTACCAATATTGGCCAAAGTTTGCAGCAATCTGACTGGTTACTAAGCAACAGAGCAGCGGCACAAGCACACAGCAGTTTGTAGTACATCTATAAAACATTGCCACACAGCCTACTGGGGTACAATGCATAGAAAAGTGCAAACAATAGATCTATATATTTTTCTCTGTTTTTAACTCTCATCTCGGATCAAACTGCGTGGAATCACAGGGCTTTGAACAAAGGGCACTAGGGTAAAGCGCAACAAAAAGTACAAACAATTAATCTATACAGATGTAGCCATGCTTATCTTGCTGCAATGTGGCATGCTGCATGGTGGGCCAGTCTGTGGCCAGGGCTGAAACTAGGATTTTCATCCCCCAGGGCAAGGCAGTAATTTGCCCACCCCCTCTTCCCCCAAAAAACCAACAAACAAAAAAAAAACCCTGTCAGAGTAAAATAACCAGCTTATCCAAAAATTCTAAGAAAAAGGGGATGCTATTGGACAGTATTCCTCTATGTGCCCCAAATGCCCTAAGTGTCACATGCCCCCTTAGCAGCATATTCCACTACATGCCCCGTTGTGTGTCACCATACATTGCACTATATCACTGCACTATATCATAACACTTCATCACTCAGTGGCGTGCGGTGAGGTCAGTGGCTGGTGAGGCACTGCAGGCATAATGTTCTCTGAGTCCCGCTGATGACCCCTACCGCCATCAAGCTAATACCCGCTACCACCCCCAAGCCAATGCCAGTTACCGCCGACGTCCCTGATGCGTCAGCTTGGGCAGGTGAGGGATCTTTCCAAATCCCTCCCTGCTGTCAGAGACAGACAGGCAGACAGAGGATGTGAGAGGATGGTGGAGAGGAAAGAGACAAACAGACAGAGGATGTGAGAGAATGGTGGAAAGAGACACACAGAGGAAAGAGACAGACAGGCAGACAGACAGACAGACAGACAGAGGATGTGAGAGGGTGGAGGAAAGAGGCACACAGAGGAAAAAGAGACAGACAGACAGACAGAGGATGTGAGAGGATGGTGGAAAGAGACACACAGAGGAAAGAGACAGACAGACAGACAGACAGACAGACTGAGGATGTGAGAGGACGGTGGAAAGAGACAGACAGGCAGACAGACAGAGGATGTGAGATGATGGTGGAAAGAGACACACAGAGGAAAGAGACAGACAGAGGATGGTGGAAAGAGACACACAGAGGAAAAAGAGACAGACAGACAGGCAGGCAGGCAGGCAGACAGAGGATGTGAGAGGATGGTGGAAAGAGACACACAGAGGAAAGAGACAGGTGGCAGAGAGTAACAGAGAGATAGAAGGAAGGGACAGTCAGACAGGAGAACAATACACTACAGAGGGAGGAAATCACATATCAGCCCCTCTCCCCTGAAGCCATTACCTATACATGAAACACCAGCCTGCTCCTTCCTATTGCACACTCTTGTCAGGATCAGGAAGTGGAACAGCATCCTGCTCTGCAGAGGAAGGGGGGAGGTGCTGTGTAACGCTGCTGCACAGGGGGAGGGGAGGAGCCCCGGAGACACAGTAGTACAGACCAGAAACACAGTGTTACGGCATAGGGGAGGGGAGGGGCTGCAACTGACCCCACAACTCCTATAGTTGAAATATAAATTTACATTGTGGAGAGACTTATGGGCACCTGTGTAGCCTTGCCCTGTATTGGAGTCCCCTACTTGGCTTCCTGTTACTGGCCGCTGCTGCTGCTGGAGTTCCGTGGGGGAGCTGGGGCAGAGCATGCATAGCAGCCCTCCCGCAGCCATTGTACTGTAACCTGTTGCTAAAGGACCAGTGACCACTACCCGATCAGAGCACCGATCGCGGTAGCGGCCATCTGGCCCTGCGCACACACACAGTGTAAACCGGCCCAGCAGACATACCCCCTTACTCACAGAGATCCTTTCTCCTGCGGCCAGGCAGACTCAGCAGTGGTCACTCGTTACAAGAGAGCTCTCTCAGCCAGCGGGGCTCCCAGCACCTGAAGAGATCCCCCTGTCACAGAGCCCGAACAGTGGTGCAGATTCCAGAGAGGATCTAGGTATGGCGCAAACAACTAATGGGGCACCCTCAAAAGTAATGACAGGGCCGACCCTGCCCACTGCCCTATAACTGCTTCCTCAGGGACAGGGGCGTGCTTTCATGTGAGCAGAAAGCACGCCCCTGTCAAAGCGGCACTTCCATTAGGTGCCGCTTCAGCTGCATTTTTTTGAATGGGCTTTCACTGCCCAACGTTTGGCCCCGCCCCCCGCTTCCTTCCCTTTCACACTGATTGCGGAAGGCACCGAGAGCTGTGCCTCCAACACACATTTAACACAGTTATACACAAGGTACAAATGATTAAAATAATATTAAGGATTAAGTAGATACTTATGACACAGAATATGTGTCATAAGTATCTTCTTTGTATTATTTTAATAATTAATGACAGGGGAGGCACTGCCTCCCCTGCCTCCCCTGACTGCACGTCCCTGTCATCACTGCACTACATTCCCCTATCCACTGCACTATATCACTATACTACATCACCTACATGCCGAACTACATCACTACACTACATGCCCATATACACTGCACCACCTACCTTAATATGCTACACTAAATCACTACATCGCCTTATATGCTACACCACATCAGTGCACTACATGCCCCTATATACTGCAATACATTACTACACTACATACCCTATATGGAACACTACATCACTACACTACATTTCCTTATATGCTACACCACATCAGTGCACTACATGCCAGTATATACTGCTATACATTACTACACTACACACCCTATTTGGTACACTACATCCCCCTATAAACTACACCAAATTCACCCATCTGGGAGGGGAAGAGGAGGTTGATACTGCTACCTGGGAGCACAGTGATGATAATAAAGTCTGTCTTTAAACTCACTACATAGCAGCTGTAGTGATACTCAGTGAGAGTTGGAGGTTGTCCAGGCTCATAGTTTCCGTGTCAAGTGGATAGCTAGCAAAGTGAGCCATTGATTTCTGTAACATTGGTGACTGCACCTGTTAACAAGCAACACAGCACCAACCTCTCACTTTTATAGCTTGCATGGTGCACCACACGCTAATCGCAGCACCACATGGCAAAAAAACATAGGAGAGTTCCGAGGTACTGGAACTCACTCGCACAGCATCGGAGCCAGCTGCAGCAAGTCAAGTGGGTCTGAAACACTTCCCCAAGAGCCATCTGCTGTCTCACTGGAGCACCACAGCGCTACCGGTAAAAAACAAACAAAAAAAACCCACCTCCTCTATAACTCCTCAGCGCCCCCTCATGTCCCCTTAGCCCCCCTCCCCCCTAGTTGTGTCCCTGCTGTGTCTAATCACAGCCAGTGATCTTTCCATTGATTCCATGTTGCTGCATGCTGCATCGCAGCAAAAATGAACTTGGCTACATCTGCTTATATATGTTTTTTCTGTTTTTGAACATGCAGCTCGGTTCAAACTGCATGGATCACAGGGCTTATAGATGCGCATGAACAAAGCACACTAGGGTGAAGTGCAGTGAACAGTACAAATAATATATATATATATATATATATATATATTTAGCTTTCAGCTCGGTTCATACTGCATGGATCATAGGGCTTATTGATGCATGTGAACAAAGAACACTAGGTAAAGAGTACCAATCAGTTTACAGCAGAGTACAGAGCAGCATACAGCAGCGTGCCCCTATACACAGTCACTATACAGAGCACAGCCACTATTGAGACTGGAGTCTCTGAACATAGCACAGCCAATACAGTAGAGAACAGTGCAGCATACAGCAGTGTGCCCCTATATACAGTCACTATACACTGCAGAGCCACTTGTGAATCTGGAGTATCTGTACACAGCACAGCACAGCCAATACAGTCTTGAAAAAGTCCCAGTGCATTATGGGATGAAACGCTTTGACCACGTCATTTCTTAGAGCACTTCCACCACTCTGATACCTTCAGCCACAACCAAACATGAGTGTCCAAGGATTGCCACCTCTTAGAGACCATCTCACTGTCCAGACCCAAGCACCGGCAGCGGTGACAGCTTCACCATCAGGAGCATAAGAGACCGGAGGGTACCCGTGGCTGGACACAGGTTGACTATTTGTGGAGGGGTAACTATTACTTTCTAAGTCACTAACTGACTAACGCCTGAACAGTACATATATAGCCAGGACACCAGTACTGCTGTTACTAACACTTACAGAGTGCTGCAAATATACGCTATTTGCCTACCGGTGTTTGCATGAGAATGGTGTGGCTGATTTACTAACCAAAACGGCTACTTGTTAACAAATGCTGCATCTGCTGACATTTATTTATAACAAGCTTGGAGAATTCTTAACAAGAGCTATATAGAAGGTTGTGGAAGGAATGGCACCATTGCTATAAAATATCAAAAAGGCAAATTACCAACACATTGTTAATACTTTTATTTATTTATATCTGCATTTGTGTGTTTATGAGACAGGAATAGAACCTTGTATCTCCTCCCTCCAATAGAAATGTTTCATGTTGCAGTCTGCATGTCATATATTTCTTAATTTTTAATTCTTAAATAAATATTTATTGATTAAGCACAAGCTTCCTATCACTCATTTTGGAAAACACGCAGCTGTGGCCAAAAACCTGGTGCATTTGTTTATTTATTTATAGTTTACGCTCATTCGGAGTATTGTTCCACGAAGCACAGTAATTACATACCCATATCCTTGTTTTTGTGCTTGCAACAGCCAATAACAGCAGATGTTGTAAGTTAGAGGCCTATTTATCACCATCCGCATCTGATGATGCAGATAACAGGTGATAAACTAGACCAAACTCGCGTTGCAATAATTGAGCACTTTGCAGGGATGTATCAATTATCGCGTGCAGAGACAGAGCTTGCGATAAAGATCTGTCCCTGCGATGCCTCTCCGCATCATCATCTGGGTATTTTTTTTTAAATAATACCCCGATGTCCTGCTGCGCAAGCGCAGAGAAAGCTGGGCAAATGGCTCCTTTGCTGCCCTGTGATCCCGCCAGCCTGTGCTGGCAAAATTATGACAGGGCTCACTGCAGTGTTTTTAAAAAAATATTTTTTTTTAATTAAATTTGGCTGCATCGCATTTCCCATTATAAGTATGGGAAATGCGATGTGGGTTACTACAAAAATTACAATTAAAGGGTTTGGAGCAGTTTTTCATGAAAACTGCTTCTAATGCCCTTTAATACATTCAGGTGATACTAAAATAATGTGGAAAGGGTGTGAAAACACCCTTTTTCACCTTATTTTAGTAAAAATAATGTTAATAAATAGACCCCTTAGTCATAGGAACTTAAAGATATAAACATACAAATACATATCAATATAAGTATTTTGTCTATGGTGGTCATTCTGAGTTGTTCGCTAGCTGTTTTCGGTCGCTGCACAGCGATCAGGCAAAAAATCTAGCGGCGCTTTTCAGTCGCACTGCTGGCCGCAGAGTGATTGACAGGAAGTGGGTGTTTCTGGGAGGTAACTGACCGTTTTCGGGAGTGTGTGCAAAAACGCAGACGTGTCAGATACAAACGCAGTCGTGCCTGGGGAAATGCAGGCGTGGCTGGCCGAACGCAGGGAGTGTTTGTGACGTCAAAACAGGAACTAAACAGTCTGAAGTGATTGCAAGCTAGGAGTAAGTCTGTAGCTGCTGAGAAACTGCACAATCTTTTTTTGTAGCCGCTCTGCGATCCTTTCGTTCGCACTTCTGCTAAGCTAAGATACACTCCCAGAGGGCGGCGGCTTAGCGTTTGCACAGCTGCTAAAAGCAGCTAGCGAGCGAACAACTCGGAATGAGGTCCTATATCAATAATACTTTGGTTAATATAAAATTTTGAAAGTGTCTATTTATTTTATATTTAGCATATGGAACTCGGCTCTCAGTAACTTAGAAATCAACTCGCCCGGTGCCCTCTTAAACAGCTCTGCGACTGTAAAATAGCCAAACAATCATAAGCAGCACTCACGGGACTCCTCAAATAAACGGGTCCAACACCCCGATATTCAGCAACATTTTTCGGTTTTATTTCAAACCTTCGTCAGGCATATGCCTGACGAAGGTTTGAAATAAAACCGAAACGTTGCTGAACGTTGGTGATGTCAAAACGGACATCCCCAACCTTCCAGTCGAGCGCCTCTTTTTTATGATTTTTTTATGATTCTCTATAGATGTCACCTTTCAAATCTTGAGATCCTGGTCCGTTTGACACAGACACTGATGGCCTTCTCCTCAATTACCTCTAGTATATATTAGAGATGAGCGCCTGAAATTTTTCGGGTTTTGTGTTTTGGTTTTGGGTTCGGTTCCGCGGCCGTGTTTTGGGTTCGAACGCGTTTTGGCAAAACCTCACCGAATTTTTTTTGTCGGATTCGGGTGTGTTTTGGATTCGGGTGTTTTTTTCAAAAAACACTAAAAAACAGCTTAAATCATAGAATTTGGGGGTCATTTTGATCCCAAAGTATTATTAACCTCAAAAACCATAATTTACACTCATTTTCAGTCTATTCTGAATACCTCACACCTCACAATATTATTTTTAGTCCTAAAATTTGCACCGAGGTCGCTGTGTGAGTAAGATAAGCGACCCTAGTGGCCGACACAAACACCGGGCCCATCTAGGAGTGGCACTGCAGTGTCACGCAGGATGTCCCTTCCAAAAAACCCTCCCCAAACAGCACATGACGCAAAGAAAAAAAGAGGCGCAATGAGGTAGCTGTGTGAGTAAGATTAGCGACCCTAGTGGCCGACACAAACACCGGGCCCATCTAGGAGTGGCACTGCAGTGTCACGCAGGATGTCCCTTCCAAAAAACCCTCCCCAAACAGCACATGACGCAAAGAAAAAAAGAGGCGCAATGAGGTAGCTGTGTGAGTAAGATTAGCGACCCTAGTGGCCGACACAAACACCGGGCCCATCTAGGAGTGGCACTGCAGTGTCACGCAGGATGTCCCTTCCAAAAAACCCTCCCCAAACAGCACATGACGCAAAGAAAAAAAGAGGCGCAATGAGGTAGCTGTGTGAGTAAGATTAGCGACCCTAGTGGCCGACACAAACACCGGGCCCATCTAGGAGTGGCACTGCAGTGTCACGCAGGATGTCCCTTCCAAAAAACCCTCCCCAAACAGCACATGACGCAAAGAAAAAAAGAGGCGCAATGAGGTAGCTGACTGTGTGAGTAAGATTAGCGACCCTAGTGGCCGACACAAACACCGGGCCCATCTAGGAGTGGCACTGCAGTGTCACGCAGGATGTCCCTTCCAAAAAACCCTCCCCAATCAGCACATGATGCAAAGAAAAAGAAAAGAAAAAAGAGGTGCAAGATGGAATTGTCCTTGGGCCCTCCCACCCACCCTTATGTTGTATAAACAAAACAGGACATGCACACTTTAACCAACCCATCATTTCAGTGACAGGGTCTGCCACACGACTGTGACTGATATGACGGGTTGGTTTGGACCCCCCCCAAAAAAGAAGCAATTAATCTCTCCTTGCACAAACTGGCTCTACAGAGGCAAGATGTCCACCTCATCTTCACCCTCCGATATATCACCGTGTACATCCCCCTCCTCACAGATTATCAATTCGTCCCCACTGGAATCCACCATCTCAGCTCCCTGTGTACTTTGTGGAGGCAATTGCTGCTGGTCAATGTCTCCGCGGAGGAATTGATTATAATTCATTTTAATGAACATCATCTTCTCCACATTTTCTGGATGTAACCTCGTACGCCGATTGCTGACAAGGTGAGCGGCGGCACTAAACACTCTTTCGGAGTACACACTTGTGGGAGGGCAACTTAGGTAGAATAAAGCCAGTTTGTGCAAGGGCCTCCAAATTGCCTCTTTTTCCTGCCAGTATAAGTACGGACTGTGTGACGTGCCTACTTGGATGCGGTCACTCATATAATCCTCCACCATTCTATCAATGTTGAGAGAATCATATGCAGTGACAGTAGACGACATGTCCGTAATCGTTGTCAGGTCCTTCAGTCCGGACCAGATGTCAGCATCAGCAGTCGCTCCAGACTGCCCTGCATCACCGCCAGCGGGTGGGCTCGGAATTCTGAGCCTTTTCCTCGCACCCCCAGTTGCGGGAGAATGTGAAGGAGGAGATGTTGACAGGTCGCGTTCCGCTTGACTTGACAATTTTGTCACCAGCAGGTCTTTCAACCCCAGCAGACCTGTGTCTGCCGGAAAGAGAGATCCAAGGTAGGCTTTAAATCTAGGATCGAGCACGGTGGCCAAAATGTAGTGCTCTGATTTCAACAGATTGACCACCCGTGAATCCTTGTTAAGCGAATTAAGGGCTGCATCCACAAGTCCCACATGCCTAGCGGAATCGCTCCCTTTTAGCTCCTTCTTCAATGCCTCCAGCTTCTTCTGCAAAAGCCTGATGAGGGGAATGACCTGACTCAGGCTGGCAGTGTCTGAACTGACTTCACGTGTGGCAAGTTCAAAGGGCATCAGAACCTTGCACAACGTTGAAATCATTCTCCACTGCACTTGAGACAGGTGCATTCCACCTACTATATCGTGCTCAATTGTATAGGCTTGAATGGCCTTTTGCTGCTCCTCCAACCTCTGAAGCATATAGAGGGTTGAATTCCACCTCGTTACCACTTCTTGCTTCAGATGATGGCAGGGCAGGTTCAGTAGTTTTTGGTGGTGCTCCAGTCTTCTGTACGTGGTGCCTGTACGCCGAAAGTGTCCCGCAATTTTTCTGGCCACCGACAGCATCTCTTGCACGCCCCTGTCGTTTTTTAAAAAATTCTGCACCACCAAATTCAAGGTATGTGCAAAACATGGGACGTGCTGGAATTTGCCCATATTTAATGCACACACAATATTGCTGGCGTTGTCCGATGCCACAAATCCACAGGAGAGTCCAATTGGGGTAAGCCATTCCGCGATGATCTTCCTCAGTTGCCGTAAGAGGTTTTCAGCTGTGTGCGTATTCTGGAAAGCGGTGATACAAAGCGTAGCCTGCCTAGGAAAGAGTTGGCGTTTGCGAGATGCTGCTACTGGTGCCGCCGCTGCTGTTCTTGCGGCGGGAGTCCATACATCTACCCAGTGGGCTGTCACAGTCATATAGTCCTGACCCTGCCCTGCTCCACTTGTCCACATGTCCGTGGTTAAGTGGACATTGGGTACAACTGCATTTTTTAGGACACTGGTGAGTCTTTTTCTGACGTCCGTGTACATTCTCGGTATCGCCTGCCTAGAGAAGTGGAACCTAGATGGTATTTGGTAACGGGGGCACACTGCCTCAATAAATTGTCTAGTTCCCTGTGAACTAACGGCGGATACCGGACGCACGTCTAACACCAACATAGTTGTCAAGGACTCAGTTATCCGCTTTGCAGTAGGATGACTGCTGTGATATTTCATCTTCCTCGCAAAGGACTGTTGAACAGTCAATTGCTTACTGGAAGTAGTACAAGTGGGCTTACGACTTCCCCTCTGGGATGACCATCGACTCCCAGCGGCAACAACAGCAGCGCCAGCAGCAGTAGGCGTTACACGCAAGGATGCATCGGAGGAATCCCAGGCAGGAGAGGACTCGTCAGAATTGCCAGTGACATGGCCTGCAGGACTATTGGCATTCCTGGGGAAGGAGGAAATTGACACTGAGGGAGTTGGTGGGGTGGTTTGCGTGAGCTTGGTTACAAGAGGAAGGGATTTACTGGTCAGTGGACTGCTTCCGCTGTCACCCAAAGTTTTTGAACTTGTCACTGACTTATTATGAATGCGCTGCAGGTGACGTATAAGGGAGGATGTTCCGAGGTGGTTAACGTCCTTACCCCTACTTATTACAGCTTGACAAAGGGAACACACGGCTTGACACCTGTTGTCCGCATTTCTGGTGAAATACCTCCACACCGAAGAGCTGATTTTTTTGGTATTTTCACCTGGCATGTCAACGGCCATATTCCTCCCACGGACAACAGGTGTCTCCCCGGGTGCCTGACTTAAACAAACCACCTCACCATCAGAATCCTCCTGGTCAATTTCCTCCCCAGCACCAGCAACACCCATATCCTCCTCATCCTGGTGTACTTCAACACTGACATCTTCAATCTGACTATCAGGAACTGGACTGCGGGTGCTCCTTCCAGCACTTGCAGGGGGCGTGCAAATGGTGGAAGGCGCATGCTCTTCACGTCCAGTGTTGGGAAGGTCAGGCATCGCAACCGACACAATTGGACTCTCCTTGTGGATTTGGGATTTCGAAGAATGCACAGTTCTTTGCTGTGCTGCTTTTGCCAGCTTGAGTCTTTTCATTTTTCTAGCGAGAGGCTGAGTGCTTCCATCCTCATGTGAAGCTGAACCACTAGCCATGAACATAGGCCAGGGCCTCAGCCGTTCCTTGCCACTCCGTGTGGTAAATGGCATATTGGCAAGTTTACGCTTCTCCTCCGACAATTTTATTTTAGGTTTTGGAGTCCTTTTTTTACTGATATTTGGTGTTTTGGATTTGACATGCTCTGTACTATGACATTGGGCATCGGCCTTGGCAGACGACGTTGCTGGCATTTCATCGTCTCGGCCATGACTAGTGGCAGCAGCTTCAGCACGAGGTGGAAGTGGATCTTGATCTTTCCCTAATTTTGGAACCTCAACATTTTTGTTCTCCATATTTTAATAGGCACAACTAAAAGGCACCTCAGGTAAACAATGGAGATGGATGGATTGGATACTAGTATACAATTATGGACGGGCTGCCGAGTGCCGACACAGAGGTAGCCACAGCCGTGAACTACCGCACTGTACTGTGTCTGCTGCTAATATAGACTGGTTGATAAAGAGATAGTATACTACTAATATTATATATACTGGTGGTCAGGTCACTGGTCACTAGTCACACTGGCAGTGGCACTCCTGCAGCAAAAGTGTGCACTGTTTAATTTTAATATAATATTATGTACTCCTGGCTCCTGCTATAACCTATAACTGGCACTGCAGTAGTGCTCCCCAGTCTCCCCCACAATTATAAGCTGTGTGAGCTGAGCAGTCAGACAGATATATAATATATATAGATGATGCAGCACACTGGCCTGAGCCTGAGCAGTGCACACAGATATGGTATGTGACTGACTGAGTCACTGTGTGTATCGCTTTTTTCAGGCAGAGAACGGATATATTAAATAAACTGCACTGTGTGTCTGGTGGTCACTCACTATATAATATATTATGTACTCCTGGCTCCTGCTATAACCTATAACTGGCACTGCAGTAGTGCTCCCCAGTCTCCCCCACAATTATAAGCTGTGTGAGCTGAGCAGTCAGACAGATATATATAATATTATTTATATATAGATAATAGATGATGCAGCACACTGGCCTGAGCCTGAGCAGTGCACACAGATATGGTATGTGACTGAGTCACTGTGTGCTGTGTATCGCTTTTTTCAGGCAGAGAACGGATTATAAATAAAACTGGTGGTCACTGGTCACTATCAGCAAAACTCTGCACTGTACTGAGTACTCCTAATGCTCCCCAAAATTAGTAAATCAAGTGTCTCTCTAATCTATTCTAAACGGAGAGGACGCCAGCCACGTCCTCTCCCTATCAATCTCAATGCACGTGTGAAAATGGCGGCGACGCGCGGCTCCTTATATAGAATCCGAGTCTCGCGATAGAATCCGAGCCTCGCGAGAATCCGACAGCGTCATGATGACGTTCGGGCGCGCTCGGGTTAACCGAGCAAGGCGGGAAGATCCGAGTCGCTCGGACCCGTGAAAAAAAACATGAAGTTCTGGCGGGTTCGGATTCAGAGAAACCGAACCCGCTCATCTCTAGTATATATTAGTCTCAGGTGATGATCAGCCAATGTGGCCAGTATATCATGGTCCAACATTAGTTCCCTTTGAAGCATAAGATTATATTACATAAGACACTGGTCTTTTTCTATGCATAGTGAATTCTGCATATATATGTATATATCTGTCTTACTGCTACAGCTTTTGTTCCTTATTGTAGGGAGTGCACTATGAGGTGTATATTTCCTTATATTTTCTTGTATTTTTTTATATATTTTTTTTAAATTTATTTATTTTGTTCCTTTCATTAGTATTGCTGCTATTAGCAGTGCTTCTACTATTTATTTCATTCTATTCATTATAGCGTGCTGACACTGCTCCCCCCGGATGCAGAGCGGAGGATGCCAGACGAGCGCAAAGAAGGTATCCGACGCTGCTATGGCAACGGATCTCCCCGGCACCTCGGACATCACCTCTCTCTCTCCTCGCATCTGGAGGATCGTGAGTGAGTGTGTTTCCGGATGCACGGGCGAGCGGGCTATTCTGTCCACTATTTAGTTAAGTTACATTAAGTTACAATTGTGTTTGTATTTGTTACCACTCACACCTCACCTTGACAAAGGGGCATGTTTGGCCCCGAAACGTCGGCTATATGAAATATTAAATTATCAAGTAGTATCTTCCACGACGTCTCCGAGGCCGCCTTCTTTCCTCTACACACACACACACACACACACACACACACACACACACACACACACACACACACACAGATGTGTGTATATATATATATATATATATATATACATACATACATACAAAGTGTATATATTATATTTGAATGAATATCAACATTCATTGCTCTCTAAAATCAGTGTAATTTTTAGAAACGAGACGTTAGTACTATACTTCATTTAACATATTATGTGTAAACACAAACATATTTCATTTTCACCGCTGTCCCAAGAATTTATTGATATGCTAAAATACATAATATAGAGCTGGTCTTCAATAATATTTTTTATATAAAATCTTAATTTTATTCATTGAATATTTTACATCTTGCTATTTTATTTTAAATTTCCTTTTTTACCATGTTAAAATCAATAATAATAGCCATAACTTATTCAAAATATAAAAAAGGATTTGCTGTACTTATTAAATTGCTAAAAAAATTTTTTTTAACATTTCACGGTCTAGTGTAACATATACATTAGCTCGTTACAAAGAAACAGGTACAAATTAGAGATGAGCGGGTTCGGTTTCTCTGAATCCGAACCCGCCCGAACTTCATGGTTTTTTTCACGGGTCCGAGCAGACTTGGATCCTCCCGCCTTGCTCGGTTAACCCGAGCGCGCCCGAACGTCATCATGACGCTGTCGGATTCTCGCGAGACTCGGATTCTATATAAGGAGCCGCGCGTCGCCGCCATTTTCACACGTGCATTGAGATTGATAGTGAGAGGACGTGGCTGGCGTCCTCTCCATTTAGATTATAAGAGAGAGAGATTTACTGGAGTTTAGGACTAGGAGGAGTACTGTAGAAGTGTAGAGAGTGCAGAGAGTTTACTAGTGAGTGACCACCAGACAGTGCAGTTTATTTAATATATCCGTTCTCTGCCTGAAAAAAGCGATACACACAGTGACTCAGTCACATACCATATCTGTGTGCACTGCTCAGGCTCAGCCCAGTGTGCTGCATCATCTATATATATTATATATCTGTCTGACTGCTCAGCTCACACAGCTTATAATTGTGGGGGAGACTGGGGAGCACTGCAGTGCCAGTTATAGGTTATAGCAGGAGCCAGGAGTACATAATATTATATTAAAATTAAACAGTGCACACTTTTGCTGCAGGAGTGCCACTGCCAGTGTGACTGACCAGTGACCTGACCACACTGACCACCAGTATAGTTAGTAGAATACTTATATTGTGATTGCCTGAAAAAGTTAAACACTCGTCGTGTGACTTCACTTGTGTGTTGTTTTTTTTTTTATTCTATAAAAATAAAACTCATTCTGCTGACAGACAGTGTCCAGCAGGTCCGTCATTATATAATATATAATATATACCTGTCCGGCTGCAGTAGTGATATATATATATTTTTTATATCATTTATCATCCAGTCGCAGCAGACACAGTACGGTAGTTCACGGCTGTGGCTACCTCTGTGTCTGCACTCGGCAGGCAGTCCGTCCATAATTGTATACCACCTAACCGTGGTTTTTTTTTCTTCTTTATACATACATACTACTACGACATCTCTTTATCAACCAGTCTATATTAGCAGCAGACACAGTACAGTACGGTAGTTCACGGCTGTGGCTACCTCTGTGTCTGCACTCGGCAGGCAGTCCGTCCATAATTGTATACCACCTAACCGTGGTTTTTTTTTCTTTCTTCTTTATACATACATAGTTACATAGACATCTCTTTATCAACCAGTCTATATTAGCAGCAGACACAGTACAGTACGGTAGTTCACGGCTGTGGCTACCTCTGTGTCTGCACTCGGCAGGCAGTCCGTCCATAATTGTATACCACCTAACCGTGGTTTTTTTTTCTTTCTTCTTTATACATACATAGTTACATAGACATCTCTTTATCAACCAGTCTATATTAGCAGCAGACACAGTACAGTACGGTAGTTCACGGCTGTGGCTACCTCTGTGTCTGCACTCGGCAGGCAGTCCGTCCATAATTGTATACCACCTAACCGTGGTTTTTTTTTCTTTCTTCTTTATACATACATAGTTACATAGACATCTCTTTATCAACCAGTCTATATTAGCAGCAGACACAGTACAGTACGGTAGTTCACGGCTGTGGCTACCTCTGTGTCTGCACTCGGCAGGCAGTCCGTCCATAATTGTATACCACCTAACCGTGGTTTTTTTTTCTTTCTTCTTTATACATACATAGTTACATAGACATCTCTTTATCAACCAGTCTATATTAGCAGCAGACACAGTACAGTACGGTAGTTCACGGCTGTGGCTACCTCTGTGTCTGCACTCGGCAGGCAGTCCGTCCATAATTGTATACCACCTAACCGTGGTTTTTTTTTCTTTCTTCTTTATACATACATAGTTACATAGACATCTCTTTATCAACCAGTCTATATTAGCAGCAGACACAGTACAGTACGGTAGTTCACGGCTGTGGCTACCTCTGTGTCTGCACTCGGCAGGCAGTCCATAATTGTATACTAGTATCCATCTCCATTGTTTACCTGAGGTGCCTTTTAGTTGTGCCTATTAAAATATGGAGAACAAAAATGTTGAGGTTCCAAAATTAGGGAAAGATCAAGATCCACTTCCACCTCGTGCTGAAGCTGCTGCCACTAGTCATGGCCGAGACGATGAAATGCCAGCAACGTCGTCTGCCAAGGCCGATGCCCAATGTCATAGTACAGAGCATGTCAAATCCAAAACACCAAATATCAGAAAAAAAAGGACTCCAAAACCAAAAATAAAATTGTCGGAGGAGAAGCGTAAACTTGCCAATATGCCATTTACGACACGGAGTGGCAAGGAACGGCTGAGGCCCTGGCCTATGTTCATGGCTAGTGGTTCAGCTTCACATGAGGATGGAAGCACTCAGCCTCTCGCTAGAAAAATGAAAAGACTCAAGCTGGCAAAAGCCGCACAGCAAAGAACTGTGCATTCTTCGAAATCCCAAATCCACAAGGAGAGTTCAATTGTGTCGGTTGCGATGCCTGACCTTCCCAACACTGGACGTGAAGAGCATGCGCCTTCCACCATTTGCACGCCCCCTGCAAGTGCTGGAAGGAGCACCCGCAGTCCAGTTCCTGATAGTCAGATTGAAGATGTCAGTGTTGAAGTACACCAGGATGAGGAGGATATGGGTGTTGCTGGCGCTGGGGAGGAAATTGACCAGGAGGATTCTGATGGCGAGGTGGTTTGTTTAAGTCAGGCACCCGGGGAGACACCTGTTGTCCGTGGGAGGAATATGGCCGTTGACATGCCAGGTGAAAATACCAAAAAAATCAGCTCTTCGGTGTGGAGGTATTTCACCAGAAATGCGGACAACAGGTGTCAAGCCGTGTGTTCCCTTTGTCAAGCTGTAATAAGTAGGGGTAAGGACGTTAACCACCTCGGAACATCCTCCCTTATACGTCACCTGCAGCGCATTCATAATAAGTCAGTGACAAGTTCAAAAACTTTGGGTGACAGCGGAAGCAGTCCACTGACCAGTAAATCCCTTCCTCTTGTAACCAAGCTCACGCAAACCACCCCACCAACTCCCTCAGTGTCAATTTCCTCCTTCCCCAGGAATGCCAATAGTCCTGCAGGCCATGTCACTGGCAATTCTGACGAGTCCTCTCCTGCCTGGGATTCCTCCGATGCATCCTTGCGTGTAACGCCTACTGCTGCTGGCGCTGCTGTTGTTGCTGCTGGGAGTCGATGGTCATCCCAGAGGGGAAGTCGTAAGACCACTTTTACTACTTCCACCAAACAATTGACTGTCCAACAGTCCTTTGCGAGGAAGATGAAATATCACAGCAGTCATCCTACTGCAAAGCGGATAACTGAGGCCTTGGCATCCTGGGTGGTGAGAAACGAGGTTCCGGTATCCATCATTACTGCAGAGCCAACTAGAGACTTGTTGGAGGTACTGTGTCCCCGGTACCAAATACCATCTAGGTTCCATTTCTCTAGGCAGGCGATACCGAAAATGTACACAGACCTCAGAAAAAGAGTCACCAGTGTCCTAAAAAATGCAGCTGTACCCAATGTCCACTTAACCACGGACATGTGGACAAGTGGAGCAGGGCAGGGTCAGGACTATATGACTATGACAGCCCACTGGGTAGATGTATGGACTCCCGCCGCAAGAACAGCAGCGGCGGCACCAGTAGCAGCATCTCGCAAACGCCAACTCTTTCCTAGGCAGGCTACGCTTTGTATCACCGCTTTCCAGAATACGCACACAGCTGAAAACCTCTTACGGCAACTGAGGAAGATCATCGCGGAATGGCTTACCCCAATTGGACTCTCCTGTGGATTTGTGGCATCGGACAACGCCAGCAATATTGTGTGTGCATTAAATATGGGCAAATTCCAGCACGTCCCATGTTTTGCACATACCTTGAATTTGGTGGTGCAGAATTTTTTAAAAAACGACAGGGGCGTGCAAGAGATGCTGTCGGTGGCCAGAAGAATTGCGGGACACTTTCGGCGTACAGGCACCACGTACAGAAGACTGGAGCACCACCAAAAACTACTGAACCTGCCCTGCCATCATCTGAAGCAAGAAGTGGTAACGAGGTGGAATTCAACCCTCTATATGCTTCAGAGGTTGGAGGAGCAGCAAAAGGCCATTCAAGCCTATACAACTGAGCACGATATAGTAGGTGGAATGCACCTGTCTCAAGCGCAGTGGAGAATGATTTCAACGTTGTGCAAGGTTCTGATGCCCTTTGAACTTGCCACACGTGAAGTCAGTTCAGACACTGCCAGCCTGAGTCAGGTCATTCCCCTCATCAGGCTTTTGCAGAAGAAGCTGGAGACATTGAAGGAGGAGCTAACATGGAGCGATTCCGCTAGGCATGTGGGACTTGTGGATGGAGCCCTTAATTCGCTTAACAAGGATTCACGGGTGGTCAATCTGTTGAAATCAGAGCACTACATTTTGGCCACCGTGCTCGATCCTAGATTTAAAGCCTACATTGGATCTCTCTTTCCGGCAGACACAAGTCTGCTGGGGTTGAAAGACCTGCTGGTGACAAAATTGTCAAGTCAAGCGGAACGCGACCTGTCAACATCTCCTCCTTCACATTCTCCCGCAACTGGGGGTGCGAGGAAAAGGCTCAGAATTCCGAGCCCACCCGCTGGCGGTGAGTCTGGAGCGACTGCTGATGCTGACATCTGGTCCGGACTGAAGGACCTGACAACGATTACGGACATGTCGTCTACTGTCACTGCATATGATTCTCTCAACATTGATAGAATGGTGGAGGATTATATGAGTGACCGCATCCAAGTAGGCACGTCACACAGTCCGTACTTATACTGGCAGGAAAAAGAGGCAATTTGGAGGCCCTTGCACAAACTGGCTTTATTCTACCTAAGTTGCCCTCCCACAAGTGTGTACTCCGAAAGAGTGGTTAGTGCCGCCGCTCACCTTGTCAGCAATCGGCGTACGAGGTTACATCCAGAAAATGTGGAGAAGATGATGTTCATTAAAATGAATTATAATCAATTCCTCCGCGGAGACATTGACCAGCAGCAATTGCCTCCACAAAGTACACAGGGAGCTGAGATGGTGGATTCCAGTGGGGACGAATTGATAATCTGTGAGGAGGGCGATGTACACGGTGATATATCGGAGGGTGATGATGAGGTGGACATCTTGCCTCTGTAGAGCCAGTTTGTGCAAGGAGAGATTAATTGCTTCTTTTTTGGGGGGGGTCCAAACCAACCCGTCATATCAGTCACAGTCGTGTGGCAGACCCTGTCACTGAAATGATGGGTTGGTTAAAGTGTGCATGTCCTGTTTTGTTTATACAACATAAGGGTGGGTGGGAGGGCCCAAGGACAATTCCATCTTGCACCTCTTTTTTCTTTTCTTTTTCTTTGCATCATGTGCTGATTGGGGAGGGTTTTTTGGAAGGGACATCCTGCGTGACACTGCAGTGCCACTCCTAAATGGGCCCGGTGTTTGTGTCGGCCACTAGGGTCGCTAATCTTACTCACACAGTCAGCTACCTCATTGCGCCTCTTTTTTTCTTTGCGTCATGTGCTGTTTGGGGAGGGTTTTTTGGAAGGGACATCCTGCGTGACACTGCAGTGCCACTCCTAGATGGTCCCGGTGTTTGTGTCGGCCACTAGGGTCGCTAATCTTACTCACACAGCTACCTCATTGCGCCTCTTTTTTTCTTTGCGTCATGTGCTGTTTGGGGAGGGTTTTTTGGAAGGGACATCCTGCGTGACACTGCAGTGCCACTCCTAGATGGGCCCGGTGTTTGTGTCGGCCACTAGGGTCGCTAATCTTACTCACACAGCTACCTCATTGCGCCTCTTTTTTTCTTTGCGTCATGTGCTGTTTGGGGAGGGTTTTTTGAAAGGGCCATCCTGCGTGACACTGCAGTGCCACTCCTAGATGGGCCCGGTGTTTGTGTCGGCCACTAGGGTCGCTAATCTTACTCACACAGCTACCTCATTGCGCCTCTTTTTTTCTTTGCGTCATGTGCTGTTTGGGGAGGGTTTTTTGGAAGGGACATCCTGCGTGACACTGCAGTGCCACTCCTAGATGGGCCCGGTGTTTGTGTCGGCCACTAGGGTCGCTTATCTTACTCACACAGCGACCTCGGTGCAAATTTTAGGACTAAAAATAATATTGTGAGGTGTGAGGTATTCAGAATAGACTGAAAATGAGTGTAAATTATGGTTTTTGAGGTTAATAATACTTTGGGATCAAAATGACCACCAAATTCTATGATTTAAGCTGTTTTTTAGTGTTTTTTGAAAAATACACCCGAATCCAAAACACACCCGAATCCGACAAAAAAAATTCGGTGAGGTTTTGCCAAAACGCGTTCGAACCCAAAACACGGCCGCGGAACCGAACCCAAAACCAAAACACAAAACCCGAAAAATTTCAGGCGCTCATCTCTAGTACAAATGAGACAAAAAAATTTACTGGACGACCAAGGTGCACATCACAAAAGGGAAGATAAATACATGGGGGTAATTCAGACCTGATCGCTCACTAGCAAATTTTGCAGCGCTGCGATCAGGTCAGAACTGCGCATGCATATGCACCGTAATGCGCAGGCGCATCGCACGGGTACAAAACGGATCTTTGCTGTTCGATGGGTTTTATAAAGAATCCATTCGCATAGCCGATCTCAAGGAGATTGACAGGAAGAAGGCATTTGTGGGTGGCAACTGACCGTTTTCAGGGAGTGGTTGGAAAAATGCAGGCATGTCCAAGCGTTTGCAGGGCGGGTGTCTGACGTCAATTCCGGCCCCGGACAGGCTGAAGTGATCGCTGCGGCTGAGAAAGCCCTGGGCCACTCCGAAACTGCACAAAGTTTTTTTGTGCCGCTCGGCTGCACATGCGATCGCACACTTGCACAGCTAAAATACACATGAAGGAGATACTGTTTGGGTGTGAGACATGCGTGGGACCCGAATCAAGCAACAATGAACAAAGATGTCCAGTGATTACAAGCTGCACGAGTGGAAGGAGAGCAATGACGGTCATATCTGTGGCCAGAGTCTGCCTGTTGCAGCACCGAGCAGTGACACAGCTAGCGACATGGCGAGGAGGAGGACAATAATGTGGTATTTTGTAAACCGCACCGATCTGTTAGTTCTCTGGGGAGACTGAACATTGTGAGACATTGCAAAATGGGTAAGTATTTGTGAATCCCTCAGTAACTTAAGTTAGGGTGCAGAAATCATCATATTCAACCCCTGCAAAGACTGTGATCTAACTTCTATCATCATGTTCATCTCATCTACAGGTGATTGGAACTACTGCTCCCAGCAGACACTGATACATTGGGCTTAGTTAATATTACTGCATTCTTAGGTAATTTGAAATAATTTTAAGAACAGTCAGATCTGTTAGTGTTTGTGATTCTGTAATGGTATCTCCCCCTCAGCCTCTATTTGTTTTAAATGTATTGCTCTCCTCACTACCCCTCAGTGGGTGATGGGTAGTGAGGTGTGGATGTATTCAGGGTAAATTCAAACACTTGGTATTTGTTCTACATATTAAGGGATACAAGGCTGGCATAGCCTGGCTGACATAGGCAGGGTGTTTAAATCAAAATGTACAAATGTAAGTGTTTTTCAGGCTATTCTTAGCCTGTACTTCAACTGGATGAAAACTGGAAGGAAACATCAAGCACCTAAAACAACTACAAATGAACTTCTTTGCAACTTCTAATGTACTGTATGTATATATTACTCTGCAATCCTCACTCTGTGATCACTATGCAAACAATATATGCTTAGCAGCTTTTGCTATGTCATGATTTGCATGCAATTATAATACTTGTGCTTCTATTTTTACTTATTAAGCCATACTTAAGCATACTTGCCTACCTGATCCTCTGCATGAGGGAGAAAATGCTCTGTTCTTGGACTTTCCTGGTAATGTATGATTGCCATCACCTGTGGTGAAACACCTTTCTTATCAAATAACTAGCTCACCACAGGTGATGGCAATCATACATTACCAGGAAAGACCAGGAACAGAGCATTTTCTCCCTCATGGAGAGGGTCAGGTAGGCAAGTATGCTTAAGGAAGGTCTATATGGCTGTTGTTTGCCTAGTACAATACAGTGTAATCTATTGCCTTTCATCTATATAACATTTCTCTCATTGGTAGCCTGTATCAATTAGCCATAATATTCATTACATGCAATCTAGGGTCAGCTGTGCTGGTTAATGTGCATTCACATTCAGAAGGTGTTTGTAAATGAACAGCTGAACAACACCATTAACCAAGTATTTGAATGTACAACTTAAAAACTTGCATATACATTCGTGCTCTAGCCCAAACACCTTCTTTCACAAACACACTATGCACCTCAAATTGTTGTACTTCATTGCACTGCTTGGTATTCTCTTCAAAACAAATACATTGTCTACTCTCCCTGCAACACACACCCCCATACACATTGCCACCTCAATTATCCACACACCTCTTATTAACACTCATGAGCTTTTTACTCAATTTGTACTTTACCAATAACATCCACAACTGGACACCATAAAAAACATTCACAAACCTCATGCAACTGTATTTACTTCTCTCTCTTACTGCTATTAGCTGGTTACATTTCACCTAATACAGGTCCCAAACACCTGTCCCACTCACATTCACCTGATTCACAGCAATATAGAAATACAGCTAACCTCATAAACATCACGTCTCCCATAACCCCACCAAATCACTAAAATGTGGCATATGGAATGCACGCTCCGTTTGTAACAAACTAACATCTGTTCATGTCCTCTTCATATCTAACAACTTCAACCTGCTGGCTATTTCAGAAACATGGCTCACACAACCAGACACGGCCTCCCCTGCGGCACTGTCACACAGTGGTTTCCACTTCACACACACCCCCAGTCCTGGTAACTGTAAAGGTGGTGGGGTTGGATTATTACAATCCCAAACTTTCACATACACAGTTCTACAACAGGTTCCATCACTCACATTTACATCATTTGAAGTACATTCTATCAGAATTTACACTCCTTTTTCTCTGTGTGTGTTGCAGCTATCTATCGCCGACCTGGGCAAACAAAACAATTTCTACATTATTTTTTCTGCCTGGCTCCCTCACTTCTTATCCTCTGGCATCTCCACCATTATTATGGGATATTTCAATATTGCTATTGATAGTCCAAAATCCGTTGCTCATGCCTCGAATCTACTCTCTCTAACCTCTCTCAGCCTCTCACAATGGACTGACTCCTCTACTCATCAGGAGGGCCACTGCCTTGATCTAGTATTCACTAGATTATGCTCAGTTTCTGAATTCACTAACATGCTTTACCCTTTCTCAGATCACAACCTTATCACCTGCATGCTCTCCCCTAATACTTCAAATTCAGTGTCGCTGACATCCTCCAATCCTCTTCAAACCCACAGGAATATTAATGCAATTAATCTTCAAGAACTTTCCACCTCACTGCAACAACTGCTTTCACCTATCTCTGCATTCACTTCTCCCAAGATGGGTGTATCACACCTGTACCAGACTCTAGAGATAGCCCTTTGCGGAGTCAGCTACCTATCACACTCCATGTAGGCTTAGATGTCCGTGGCACTCTAAAGTAACAAGACACTTACAAAAACTGTCATGTAAAGTTGAAAGCCAGTGGCGTAAATCTTGTATTCCAAGTGACTTTCTCACATATAAGACTGTCTACCACTCTTATCGTAATGCCCTGGACACTGCCAAACTAAAATATTTCCAAACTCTCATCTCTGCTCAAGATTTTGCTTCATACTTCAAGGACAAGATTGATAAGATCCAAGATGAAATGGTATACTCTTCCTCAACCAGTGACCTACTCAATCCCCTCCCTGAACCCTCTGGCACTTTCTCTTCATTTGATCCCACAAATGAAGATGAAGTATCATCCTGCTACTTTACTACCTCTTCTCTTGATCCTATACCCTCACAAATAAGTAAAGCTCTGTCTCCTGTGCTCATCCCTACCTTAACTAACATCTGTAATCTCTCTCTACTGGTATCTTTCCTTCACTGTTCAATCATGCAGAGATTACTCCCATTCTGGAAAATCAAAATTCTGACCCTAACTCTCTCTCAAACTACCGTCCCATTTCTCAGCTCTCAGGTCTCTCCAAGCTACTTGAGAAACTTGCCTACACTCGCCTTACACACTTTCTTAACTCATACAACTTATTGATCCCTCATCAATCAGGCTTTCACTCCCAACACTCCACAGAGACAGCACTGACTAAAGTAGTAAATGATCTGGTCACTGCGAAGTCTAAAAGTCATTACTCACTGTTTATTATTCTAGATCTCTCTGCTGAGAGTGTTGACCACTCTCTTCTCATACAAACACTGCAATCCCTAAGTCTTCAGGACATGGCCCTCTCTTGGTTCCTATCCTACCTATCTAGTCGCTCTTTCAGTGTCTGTTTCTCTGAATCCGCCTCCTATTTGCTATCTCTTTCAGTTGGAGTACCACAGGGCTCACTCTTAGGTACTCTGCTTTTCTCGATCTTCTCTTTCTTCTTTTTTTCTAATCTATACCTCATCTCTTGGGAAACTAATCAGCTCTTTTAGATTTCAGTATCATTTGTACGCAGATGATACTCAAATCTACCTATCCTTCCCTGATTTGTCTCTATCTGTATTGGTCCGTGTCACTGAATGCCTTTCTGCAGTTTCATCTTGGATGTCATCTCGCCACTTCAAACTGAATATTTCTAAAACAGAGTTAATTGTATTTCCACCATCCAATTGTAGTTATCAACCTGATATTTCTATCACTGTTGAGAACTCTACAATTAACCCTACATCACAAGCTCGCTGCCTAGGTGTCATACTTGGCTCAGAACTATCCTTTGCTCCCCACATTCAATCTTTCTCAAATCATGTTACATGCATCTAAGAAACATATCCAAAATATGATCATACCTTGCACAAGATGCTGCTGAAACTCTAATCCATGCTCTCATTATCTCATGCATTGATTATTGCAATAGTCTTCTTACTGGTCTTACTAAGAAGAGACTCTCACCATTACAATCCATTCTGAATGCAGCTGCGAGGCTAATATTCCTCGCTAGATGTTCATCATCTGCAGACCCGCTATGTCAGTTCCTCCATTGGCTACCTGTATTCTACCATATTCAATATAAAATACTGTAACTTACACACAAGGCTATTAACCATACAGTATTACACCAACATACATCTCTTCCTTTATCTCAAAATATCTCCAAACCCGGCCCCTTTGCTCTTCACAAGATCTACGTCTCTCATCCACACTCATTACCTGCTCCCATGCACGATTACAGGACATTCTTTTGGCTGCACCCACTCTGTGGATTACCCTACTACATACATTAAGACTCTCCTCTAGTCTTCAAACTTTCAAGTGTTCCCTGAAAACTCACCTATTCAGACAAGCTTATCAAATTCCAGAATCGCTCACATTACCATCATAGCTTTCCTATCCAATTATATCTCCACAGTACAGTCCACACATATCCACCACATATTTAATTCTTCACTCTCCCTTCCTCCTGACCCTGGTTCATCACTGCTGTGATGTGATATCATGCAGCCCATCAATAACTTTTTCAATCTGGAGGACAAATATGCAATAGATAGCACCTATCCTTTTGTATCAATGCCTATTTCCCCATAGATTGTAAGTTTGCGAGCAGGGCCCTCCTACCTATATGACTGTTTGTTTTCACTCAGATTTGTCTTCTAATTGTGTCCAGTTGTAAAGCGCAATGGAATTTGCTGCGCTATATAAGAAACTGTTAATAAATAATCATAACTTAAAGATATATTGCATCTTGGAAGCTACCGTGACCCACTTCAGAATCTTTTTGAAGAGGCCTCTATCTCTCTCTACTTTATCTCTTTAAGCTTTGATAAATCTCCCCATAAAACATATATTAAAAAAAAAAACAGCAGCAGGAAGTTCTAATAAAAATTAGTGATGTGCACCGGACATTTTTCGGGTTTTGTGTTTTGGTTTTGGATTCGGTTCCGCGGCCGTGTTTTGGATTCGGACGCGTTTTGGCAAAACCTCACCGAAATTTTTTTGGCGGATTCGGGTGTGTTTTGGATTCGGGTGTTTTTTTAAAAAAACCCTAAAAAAACAGCTTAAATCATAGAATTTGGGGGTCATTTTGATCCCATAGTATTATTAACCTCAATAACCATAATTTCCATTCATTTCCACTCTATTCTGAACACGTCACACCTCACAATATTATTTTTAGTCCTAAAATTTGCACCGAGGTCGCTGGATGGCTAAGCTAAGCTAAGCGACACAAGTGGCCGACACAAACACCTGGCCCATCTAGGAGTGGCACTGCAGTGTCAGACAGGATGACAGAATCATATGCAGTGACAGTAGACGACATGTCAGTAATCATTGGCAGGTCCTTCAGTCCGGACCAGATGTCAGCACTCGCTCCAGACTGCCCTGCATCACCGCCAGCGGGTAGGCTCGGAATTCTTAGCCTTTTCCTCACACCCCCAGTTGCGGGAGAATGTGAAGGAGGAGATGTTGACGGGTCACGTTCCGCTTTACTTGACAATTTTCTCACCAGCAGGTCTTTGAACCTCTGCAGACTTGTGTCTGCCGGAAAGAGAGATACAACGTAGGTTTTAAATCTAGGATCGAGCACGGTGGCCAAAATGTAGTGCTCTGATTTCAACAGATTGACCACCCGTGAATCCTGGTTAAGCGAATTAAGGGCTCCATCCACAAGTCCCACATGCCTAGCGGAATCGCTCTGTTTTAGCTCCTCCTTCAATGTCTCCAGCTTCTTCTGCAAAAGCCTGATGAGGGGAATGACCTGACTCAGGCTGGCAGTGTCTGAACTGACTTCACGTGTGGCAAGTTCAAAGGGTTGCAGAACCTTCCACAACGTTGAAATCATTCTCCACTGCGCTTGAGTCAGGTGCATTCCTCCTCCTTTGCCTATATCGTGGGCAGATGTATAGGCTTGAATGGCCTTTTGCTGCTCCTCCATCCTCTGAAGCATATAGAGGGTTGAATTCCACCTCGTTACCACCTCTTGCTTCAGATGATGGCAGGGCAGGTTCAGGATTGTTTGGTGGTGCTCCAGTATTCTGTATGTGGTGGCTGAATGCCGAAAGTGGCCCGCAATTCTTCGGGCCACCGACAGCATCTCTTGCACGCCCCTGTCATTATCTAAATAATTTTGCCCCACCAAATTCAATGTATGTGCAAAACATGGGACATGCTGGAATTTGCCCAGATGTAATGCACGCACAATATTGGTGGCATTGTCCGATGTCACAAATCCCCAGGAGAGTCCAATTGGGGTAAGCCATTCTGCGATGATCTTCCTCAGTTTCCGTAAGAGGTTGTCAGCTGTGTGTCTCTTCTGGAAAGCGGTGATACAAAGCGTAGCCTGCCTAGGAACGAGTTGGTGTTTGCGAGATGCTGCTACTGGTGCCGCCGCTGCTGTTCTTGCTGCGGGAGGCAATACATCTACCCAGTGGGCTGTCACAGTCATATAGTCCTGAGTCTGCCCTGCTCCACTTGTCCACATGTCCGTGGTTAAGTGGACATTGGGTACAACTGCATTTTTTAGGACACTGGTGACTCTTTTTCGGATGTCTGTGTACATTTTCGGTATCGCCTGCCTAGAGAAATGGAACCTAGATGGTATTTGGTACCGGGGACACAGTACCTCAATCAAGTCTCTAGTTGCCTCTGAATTAACGGTGGATACCGAAACCACGTTTCTCACCGCCCAGGCTTCCAAGGCCTGAGTTATCTGCTTTGCAGCAGGATGAATGCTTTGATATTTCATCTTCCTCGCAAAGGACTGTTGGACAGTCAATTGCTTACTGGAAGTAGTACAAGTGGTCTTCCGACTTCCCCTCTGGGATGACTATCGACTCCCAGCAGCAACAACAGCAGCGCCAGCAGCAGTAGGCGTTACACTCAAGGATGCATCGGAGGAATCCCAGGCAGGAGAGGACTCGTCAGACTTGCCAGTCACATGGCCTGCAGGACTATTGGCTTTCCTGGGTAAGGAGGAAATTGACACTGAGGGAGTTGGTGGTGTGGTTTGCAGATGCTTGGTTACAAGAGGAAGGGATTTAGTGGTCAGTAAGCTGCTCCCGCTGTCATCCAAAGTTTTTGAACTTGTCACTGACTTATGATAAATGCGCTGCAGGTGACGTATAAGGAAGGATGTTCCGAGGTGGTTAACGTCCTTACCCCTACTTATTACAGCTTGACAAAGGCAACACACGGCTTGACACCTGTTGTCCGCATTTGTGTTGAAATAATTCCACACCGAAGAGCTGATTTTTTTTGTATTTTGACCAGGCATGTCAATGGCCATATTCGCTCCACGGACAACAGGTGTCTCCCCGGGTGCCTGACTTAAACAAACCACCTCACCATCAGAATCCTCCTTGTCAATTTCCTCCCCAGCACCAGCAACACCCATATCCTCATCCTGGTGTACTTCAACAGTGACATCTTCAATTTGACTATCAGGAACTGGACTGTGGGTGCTCCTTCCAGCACTTGCAGGGGGCGTGCAAATGGTGGAAGGCGCAAGCTCTTCCCGTCCAGTGTTGGGAAGGTCAGGCATCGCAACCGACACAATTGGACTCTCCTTGTGGATTTGTGATTTAGAAGAGCGCACAGTTCTTTGCTGTGCTTTTGCCAGCTTAAGTCTTTTCATTTTTCTAGCGAGAGGATGAGTGCTTCCATCCTCATGTGAATCTGAACCACTAGCCATGAACATAGGCCAGGGCCTCAGCCGTTCCTTGCCACTCCGTGTCGTAAATGGCATATTGGCAAGTTTACGCTTCTCATCAGACGCTTTCAATTTTGATTTTTGGGTCATTTTACTGAACTTTTGTTTTTTGGATTTTACATGCTCTCTACTATGACATTGGGCATCGGCCTTGGCAGACGACGTTGCTGGCATTTCATCGTCTCGGCCATGACTAGTGGCAGCAGCTTCAGCACGAGGTGGAAGTGGATCTTGATCTTTCCCTATTTTAACCTCCACATTTTTGTTCTCCATTTTTTAATGTGTGGAATTATATGCCAGTATCAATAGCAATGGCCTACTACTATATATACTGCGCACAACTAAAATGCACCACAGGTATAGAATGTAGATGGATAGTATACTTAATGATGACACAGAGGTAGGTACAGCAGTGGCCTTCCGTACCGTACTGCTATATATACTGGTGGTCACTGTCAGCAAACTGCAAAACTAAAATGCACCACAGGTATAGAATGTAGATGGATAGTATACTTAATGACGACACAGAGGTAGGTACAGAAGTGGCCTTCCGTACCGTACTGCTATATATAGTATACTGGTGGTCACTGTGTCAGCAAACTGCAAAACTAAAATGCACCACAGGTATAGAATGTAGATGGATAGTATACTTAATGACGACACAGAGGTAGGTAGAGCAGTGGCCTTCCGTACCGTACTGCTATATATAGTATACTGGTGGTCACTGTGTCAGCAAACTGCAAAACTAAAATGCACCACAGGTATAGAATGTAGATGGATAGTATACTTAATGACGACACAGAGGTAGGTACAGCAGTGGCCTTCCGTACCGTACTGCTATATATAGTATACTGGTGGTCACTGTGTCAGCAAACTGCAAAACTAAAATGCACCACAGGTATAGAATGTAGATGGATAGTATACTTAATGACGACACAGAGGTAGGTACAGCAGTGGCCTTCCGTACCGTACTGCTATATATAGTATACTGGTGGTCACTGTGTCAGCAAACTGCAAAACTAAAATGCACCACAGGTATAGAATGTAGATGGATAGTATACTTTATGACGACACAGAGGTAGGTACAGCAGTGGCCTTCCGTACCGTACTGCTATATATAGTATACTGGTGGTCACTGTGACAGCAAACTGCAAAACTAAAATGCACCACAGGTATAGAATGTAGATGGATAGTATACTTAATGACGACACAGAGGTAGGTACAGCAGTGGCCTTCCGTACCGTACTGCTATATATACTGGTGGTCACTGTGTCAGCAAACTGCAAAACTAAAATGCACCACAGGTATAGAATGTAGATGGATAGTATACTTAATGACGGCACAGAGGTAGGTACAGCAGTTGCCTTCCGTACCGTACTGCTATATATAGTATACTGGTGGTCACTGTGTCAGCAAACTGCAAAACTAAAATGCACCACAGGTATAGAATGTAGATGAATAGTATACTTAATGACGACACAGAGGTAGGTACAGCAGTGGCCTACTGTACCGTAATGCTATATATTATATACTGGTGGTCACTGGTCAGCAAAACTTTGCACTGTACTCCTCCTATATAATATTATACTGGTGGTCCCCAGTCCCCACAATAAAGCAGCACACTGAGCACAGATATGGAGTGTTTTTCAGGCAGACAACGTATACTGATGGTCACTGTCAGCAAAACTCTGCACTGTACTCCTGCTATATAATACAGCTGCTCCCCAGTCCCCACAATTAAGCAGTGTGAGCACAGATATATGCAGCACACTGAGCACAGATAAGGAGCATTTTTTTCAGGCAGAGAACGGATAAACTGGTGGTCACTGATCAGCAAATTTCTGCACTGGACTCCTCCTATATTATACAGCTGCTCCCCAGCCCTCCCCACAATTAAGCAATAAAGCACAATCAATTTCAACAATAACGGAGAGGACGCCAGCCACGTCCTCTCTCTAACATTTCCAATGCACGAGTGAAAATGGCGGCGACGCGCGGCTGCTTATATAGAATCCGAATCTCGCGAGAATCCGACAGCGGGATGATGACGTTCGGGCGCGATCGGGTTAACCGAGCCATACGGGAGAATCCGAGTATGGCTCGGACCCGTGTAAAAAGGGTGAAGTTCGGGGGGGTTCGGTTTCCGAGAAACCGAACCCGCTCATCACTAATAAAAATACAATAATTTCTGGAGGTACGTGTAACCTTAAATACAAATCCAATGCTTCCAAAGCATTGTTTCTTTTACTTTGTATGTAAAACCATTTTATGCAAAAAAGATATGCATAATTTTTATAATTGCATTCTACTATTCCTGCAATGTCTTTTTTTGTATATTGTCTTTATATCATCAAGTTCAGAATACATGAAACATCTACAGGAACTATTACTTTGTACTGTTTTAATTAGACAGGTGAAAAACATTGAATATAATAATAACTTCAGTAATTAATTCTAAATTGATTCATCTTATTAATGCAAGTGATATATTACATTTTAACATAACAATTCAGTAAGTTATCATGAGTTCTCAGAGTGGGTGAATCAAAGATATTAAAAAGTAACTTTTTGCTAGATGTTCACTAACAGTGAAAAATCTATTATGTACTTGAATATTAAAAGAATGATCGGGGTCGATGCAACACTGTGGGGGGCTTCTGCTTGGGGTAGGTGGAAATTCAGTGGATGGAAGGCTAGACTCCAGCGTGGACCTCAGAAAAGGGCCCAGGCACATCTACTCAGGCCAGAAGGATAAACAAATTTAAAAACTAAAGGGAATATTATTATTATAAGACTAAAGAGGGCACGTAATAATATTAGACACACTGTTCTTGACCATTACTGATTACAGCCTTGCCTTACCGATGTGCAGGTTGTAACATTGACCCGTTGCTTATATGACAAGTGTTCAACATCATATTGCAAATTACCTTTAGGTTTAATTATTGATAATGATATACTCTTCTTTGGCTAAAAATACTCCTCAAAAATGTGAACAAAAAAATGTATACTCTGCAAAAAAAGAGATTTGGCACAACCACTGTTCTCTGACATTTCACTGGGATGGTTTTAAATGTAACTTATCATCAGCTGGTAACTATATATCTTGCTAATACATCTGGGAGCTGGGAATTATAGTCACTTACAGTATGTTTAACAAATATTTTTCTATCCTTTAAACAAAAATTATAAGGCTAATACAAATGTTCATGGGAAAGCCTGGACAAGTTGCAAAAGGGCTAATACAGATTCATATTTATTATAAATGTAATTTATACTTGAATAAATTCATATATAAAAACAATACAACAAAGTTATCTGTATAATTCATCGTAACCCTGCTGTCTTTTGTATTAAATTGTATATATTAGCTCATTTGCTGCATAATCTGCCTGTTACTGTATCTTGTTACTACAGTACTCTACAGTTGCTCTGTACATTTGTTTTCTTTATATTCTGCAAATATATAGATTGTTCTTACAGCTTAAGGATGGAGAATACTTGGTAACTAAGGGCCTAACTCAGAGTTGATGGCAGCAGCAAATTTGTTTGCAGTTGGGGAAAACCATGGGGGTCATTCCAAGTTGATCGCAGCAGGAAATTTTTTAGCACTTGGGCAAAGCCATGTGCACTGCAGGGAGGGGGGGGGGCCGATATAACATGTGCAGAGAGAGTTAGATTTGGGTGGGTTATTTTGTTTCTGTGCAGTACTTACCCTGGCTGCTTTATTTTTACACTGCAATCTAGATTGCAGATTGAACACACCACACCCAAATCTATCTCTCTCTGCACATGTTATATCTGCCTCCCCTGCAGTGCACGTGGTTTTGCCCAACTGCTAACAAAGTTCCTGCTGCGATCAACTCAGAATTACCCCCCAAGTTGATCGCAGCAGGAAATTTTTTAGCACTTGGGCAAAACCATGTGCACTGCAGGGGGGGCAGATATAACATGTGCAGAGAGAGTTAGATTTGGGTTATTTTGTTTCTGTGCAGGGTATATACTGGCTGCTTTATTTTTACAATCAGAAGAGCACAATTGCTAGCTCCTCAGTGCGCTGGTGCATGGCTGACAGCTGACGGCCCAGCGAGGCAGAGGCGGTCGCTGGGCAGGGGGGGACGGCACGGCGGCATTTTGACACCGTTTTGTGGGTGCGGTCCGGCCAACGCAGGCGTGGATGAGCCATGCGGGGGGCGGGCCGCAGAGCTGCATGACATCACACGCAGCCACTGCGACCCAGGCAGCGACGAGTAACTCCCGGCCAGCACGCAAAAGCTGTGCTGGTCGGGAGTTACTCCTGAAGTGCAAAAGCATCGCCGCTGTGCAATGCTTTTGTACTTCTGTGGGGCGGGGCGGGCCTGACATGCGGGGCGGACTAGCCCTATGCTAGGCGTACCCCACATGACTGTGTGCCTGATCGTAGCCCTGCAAAATTTTGCAGGGCTACGATCAGGTCTGAATTAGGGCCATGGTTTTGCCCATTAGCTAAAAAAATTGCTGCTGCGTTCAGATCAGAATTAGGCCCTAAAACTAGAGCAGTACATTGCCATTATAGGCAAGAAGATATTGTATTTGGTCAATAAATACAAAAATCCCAACACTCTACAGCATTGATATCAGTGCAAAATCTGTTAATTTAGGACCCTTAAAAGAACAATTATAGCAATAGGATCTGTGGAAATCAGCTTCGGACTGGTGACATTATCTGTGTGTGTACTTGGAACTGTGACATTCATCTTTGAAGGATAATGTTCCATAGAGTGAGGAAGCTACAGGCTAGTATGTAGGGTCTACGTGTGATGAGTTTCTAAATAATTTAGTGTTACACTAATAATGTCCCTTATAAACCTTCAATGAATGAACTCCCTTATTTCTTAAGGTGGTTTATATGGATTACTAACCACTTAACTGGCAATATTTTCTCAGAAAACCGCTCCGAAAATGTAAGGTTTCTTTTATGTGTGAATTAGGTGAAGAACATGTTTTTAAACTTCCCCACAATTAGAAAAAAAAAGTAAATAAATAAATAATTTTTCAAACATTGTGACCATCGCGATTGATGGCGGCAAGAGGGGGGGCAATGTGGGGTGAGGGACGGGGTGACACTGGGCTACCCGATCACTGCTGGCCACAGTGTTTGGGACAGGGGGGCCGCAGAGCTGTAGGAGTGTTTTTTTCTGATACTAACAGAAGGAGGTGACGCTGGGCTGCCTGCCTGATCACTGCTAACTACAGTGATCAGCACAGAGGGAGGAGGTGGTAGTGAGGGCAGAGCTGCAACTGCTTATATTCACTGATGCCCGATCACTGCACACAGTGATCTGGGAGAGGGAGGAAAGGAGGGAGGCTTTCTGCAGTGCTGCCCGATCCCTGTAGCTGGAGAAAGTTGCAAGAAGAAAAGAAGACTCCTGTGTGGGCGCACTCGTTATTATCGTGACAAAATATGTTGAATAAGTGATCTAAAACCAAATTTTATTGAATATATAAAATAATATAGTATCCCACAATTACGTATACACATGGAAAACAATTATGGTATACCGGTGGTATAAGGAGCTAAAATTAAAATATGTTCTGGTTATCTATATCAATAATAGATCAATGAGAGATTGCAGACACTATCAGTACTGCAACATTATCTCATCACACCTGCACAAGCAATGCTTGTATTTCATGAGACCTCAATGGGTTAAAGTCACAGAATGGAATTTCAGGACCTTTAATATCCAACAACCATTATCCTTATTGTAATTCTTATATAGAGCATATAAAAGCCTAACCGGTCTGTGGCCTATAGGATAATTGATAAGAATCCAGGCATAAGCTTTAGAATTAGATCAGAAGAAAGAAAATGGTGGTGATCCTGCTGTTAGTGTTAGTCAGGAAAAATTATAGTGTAAGCTACTACACGTAGTATTCCCTGGGGGTCACCCTTCCAGGTACTCACCAGGCCCAACACCATTTAGCTTCCAAGATCAGACGAGATTGGGAATATACAGTGTGGTATGATAGTACACAGTAGGACACATATCCTGAACCACTAATTAGAATGCACCTGAAATAGCATCTCAGGATATCCCTGAGAGAGAGTGATAACAGGAGGAATTCACAGATTTGTGAAGCGTGGATCTGCTGTCCATCATAAGGATTTTGCAAAAGGATTTGAATATTTTTGGCCTGAAGAAAATAAATCTTGGAGTAAGAGGAGGATATGTGACTAAGGAACTCCTGAAGAAAGAAACTGAATGGATTTTTAGATTTAATACACTCAGACCGATGGGCCTTAATGAGAGTAACAACTATGGTTTTTTTTTTTTATGATAATGAGTTCTCCTAAAACTCATGGTAGATTTATTATGAAGCAGATCTTTATTGATCCAGAAGACCCAGACAATCAACCTCTCAGTTATTCTCTCTAACCCAATATAGTCAAACTTACTTTCTTGTTCCAATCCCCACAATTCCTCTGCAAACTTCCAACCATTGTCTTTCCTTTACTTTAAATAACATCAATATATGGTCCCATTTAATTCCCCTAGCGAACTCACTTTATTCTGACCCCAAGGCAACCATTCCCCCCCCCCCTCCCATCCTTGGTGTTTTTGTGCAGTGGCCCTCATGTTTTCTGTTTCTATTTTTTCCACACTAGTTTATTACTTATTCACCATTCCACCTTGTTGATCAGGTCAGTTGGTCCAAATATTCACCTAATGCACTATACTTACCCCCTTTTTTTCACAATAAAGGCACCATCACTTTGTCTTGCACGCTAATGCAGGAGCATTACCTTATGTTAATGATATTGCAATCACCAATTTGCATGATCCAGTATGTTACACACATACACATACTTCATATACAACCATAAAAACCTTTTGAGATCCCATTTACTATTTCCCTAGTTTATTCTCACTCACAGCCCCCCAGGACCAATTCAATATCTGGAAAGATCAATTATACAATAAACCTTTTTCTTTTATCCCATTTCATATAGTATGGGAATAATAAGTTGGGTGTTATTACTGAGGCATCTGAGCTATATCACCCATATCTCCGTATATACACTATTTGGGACCCAGTAATTCAGTAACATAGCAAATTACATGGGCTCCCCCTCAGGTGAGTATGTCTGGGCATGATCCGGGTACATACTGACATCCTGAATGCTCTGTCCTTTAACTAGGCATGTATGGTTGAGATTGGTGCTTGCAACTCACTAGCATCCTGGCATTGCTATGGCAATCCTCACACGCCTGGACGCTGGACTCATGTACCACTGTGACGTAGCCCGTAACCTAGCAATGCGGCGGAAGTCATTGTACGTACTTCCACCAGCTCCATTGTCGGGCTGCATCCGGCGCCCTGGTCCGCGACTTTATTTTTTCCCAGCAATGAGGCGTAGGGCATCATATTATATACTTCCACCGATGCATCTATAGTAATATTAAGTCATTATCAATTTGATTCATTCTCCAGTAACCCGACGGAAGTTGTATTTCATACTTCCGCTGGGGACGACATATGCAGTGCACTTATGACACGCAACAATCGTTGCCTAGCAACCCCACTGAGGGGAATAATACCATTTACGTCAGCTGTTACAAGCAATCAGTCACTGACCTCGCTGATTGGTTAACAGCAGCGAGACAGGGCATTTAAACTCCAACCTGAGACCTTCTCGGTACAATTGGAAGTGAGCAAGCCCGGCTGAACAGGGGAAACGCGTCTTCCTTCACACATGGACCCATTATCCTCCATTTCCTAACCTATGGATCTCATACTCTATTAATCCCTTAGGACTTCTGCCAATTAACATGCAGCACTGGCAGTACTTCTCTGAGTTACACACCACTCAGGGACCTGAGTGGTAACCGATACCCTTTTTTTCTTTGATCCTTTCAGATTGTCAGTACTATTTAAATTGCTTAAGATGTGATATTTACAATTCAAAATACCAACTTTAATATTGTTTGTACTGATTCTGTGGATGTAATATTATTTGGACCAATTCTGTGGATGGAAACTCACTCTATGTATGTATTCCATGCCACACATATGTATATGCAGATATGTTATGGTAGAGATGCCCTCGTTTACTTGCATTTCATGCATGGCTATTGGGTGCATATGATCTCTCCAGCTTTGGCATTATAAACTCCGGGAAAAATATCAGGTTTCTCCAATCACACCATAGTACCTCTGTAAATATAATTAATGTGTAATATCAGGAATCTGTTACACATGTATACACATAGACATGTTTATGGCAAAGATGTCCCTTATATCTGCATTTGAGCATTGCTATTGAGTTCAGATAATCTTTATAATCACAATATCTTGCACCTGTGAGCCTTGGTAAATATCATAACATATATTTTTCAATTATATGATAACATTTGTGTGGATATCCTCTTTGCAAAATTAGGAATCTGGCACCATTCTCTCTTCCTACTTTGTGGACTCTCATCCGCGATTAAGAGAATTCTCTGTCTAACGCGGACAGCAGATCCACGCTTCACAAATCTGTGAATTCCTCCTGTTATCACTGTCTCTCTGGGATATCCTGAGATGCTATTTCAGGTGCACTCTCATTAGTGGTTCAGGATATGTGTCCTACTGTCTACTATCATACCACACCATATACGCCCAATCTCGTCTGATCTTGGAAGCTAAACGGTGTTGGGCCTGGCGAGTACCTGGAAGGGGGACCCCCAGGGAATACTTTGTGTAGTAGCATACACTAAAATTTTTCCTGACTTAAAACTAACAGCAGGATCACCACCATTTTCTTTCTTCTGATCTAATTCTAAAGCTTATGCCTGGATTCTTATCAATTATCCTATAGGCCACAGACCGGTTAGGCTTTTATATGCTCTGTATGTTATAAGAATTACAATAAGGATAATGGATGTTGGATATTAAAGGTCCTGAAATTCCATTCTGTGACTTTAACCCATTGAGGTCTCATTAAATACAAGCATTGCTTGTGCAGGTGTGATGAGATAATGTTGCAGTACTGATAGTGTCTGCAATCTCTCATTGATCTATTATTGATATAGATAACCAGAACATATTTTAATTTTAGATCCTTATACCACCGGTATACCATAATTGTTTTCCTTGTGTATACATAATTGTGGGATACTATATATTTTATATATTCAATAAAATTTGGTTTTAGTTCACTTATTCAACATATTTTGTCACGATAATAACAAGTGCGCCCACACAAGAGTCTTCTTTTCTTCTTGCAACTTTCTCCAGCTACAATACTGATTCAGGGTGCACCACCAGATGGGCACAATTAGGGAGCTGATTACCCAACTCTGGTTCTATAATTAATTAATGTAATTTTGCCTGACTTGTGCGATCCCTGTAGCTAGCAGAGATCTGGATACACTTGGGGCAGAGCTGTGGTGAGTACAGGAGAGCTGGCAGCGCCCTCTGAGTGGGCTTTCTGACTGTTTGCTGACCCATAGGGTAGAGAGCACTTTTGTGTGAATTCTGGAATCAGCTAGGTGGGCGAAGGGTGCGAGATGTGGTGCTGTTGTCGGCGATTAAAAGCTGCTGCAACATCAATTTGCACCCTTTGTTCAGAATTGAATTACCCCTTTAGATCATCTTCCCTTTCTTATTACTGTACTTTCTCTATCTCTCTGCTCTCCTGTACCCTCCCTTTATCTGTATCTCCTCTAGTTCTCCTCTCCTGTACTCTTTTATTCATCCCTTGACAGGCTGCAGGCATCTGGGGGGCGGAAACTGGGCCCATCTCAGAAAATGGAGGCTTATCGTCTCCTTTTTCAGAGAATGCCAAAGCCAGCAACTGTATCCTCAGTCACAGATTTACTGGTCTCAGCAGCTTAGTTGCAGTGGCCATTTTGCATCCCGAATTTGGCTCTTTAGGGCCCTAAAGTTGAATTGCACAGGGCCCCCCAAAACCTTAATTCAGATCTGGTGCATATTATTATTATTATTATTATTATTATTATTATTATTAATAATAATTTTTTATTGTTATTATTTTATTTATTTTTTACTGTTCTTAACAATTACTGTAAATAGCCTTGACTGTCCGATGTTCAAGTTGTAACATTTACCCCTTGCTTACATAGACTTTTTCAACATCATAATTAGAGATAAGCCGGTTTGGTCTTGGAAACTGAATTCACCCCAACTTAGCAGTTACGAGCAGATCCGAGTCACAGCTTGAGTCTTCTCGTCTGGCTCAGATCCAAAAATGAGGCAAAACGTCCTCTTTCCGGTGTCGGATCTTGTGTGTTTTGGATTGTCTCACATCTGTAACAGCCATTCTCAGCCAACCAGCAACCTGTTAAGGTGGTAGTGACCGCTGATTGGATCTAACAGACAGAAGTGCATTACTGACAGACAGAAGTGTATCCACGTCACATTATGGGGAGAAGGGAACAAGCTCTGGCTGATAAACTCTGCTCCAGCCTCCTCTGCAGAGCACTGGAGCCTGTCAGAAATTGGATGTGTGCCCACTCGAGGAGAGCCTGCCGCTGTGCCTAAGGTGAGAGAGTGGGGGAAGGTTGACAGGATATGCCAGGGATCCAGGGCTGGCTTATCTCTTCTGTCATCTGCAAGGGCACCTCACTTACATAACACTGGCAACCGGTGGGTGTTCTGGCTTACTGCTGGACCTGGGGGCTGCTCTGCATGAGGAGGACCTAACATTCCTGGCATTAGAGGGGCTATGTCTCCCCCACCCTGAGCTCCCTTCCTCCACCCTGGGCCCCCCTGAGTGTCCCCACCTTATTCCATATCCCCTGAGCACTCCCCAGCCCTGTGCCCCCTGAGAATCCCCCAACCCTTTGCCCCCTTGTGTGCCCCCACAACCCCGTGCACCCTTGAGCAACCCCCCAGCCCTGTGTCTCCTTGTGCAACCCCCCCAGCCCTGTGCCCCCCTTGAGCATCCCCCCAAACCTGTGCCCCCTACCATTCCTCCTTCACCCAGAGCTCCCACCCACATCCCCCTTGTCCCTACTGAGACCCTAAACCCCATGAGCATGCCCACACCATTTGCAATGTTATGTTTAAGGGGTGGTATCGGCCCTCACTTATCCAAAATTTATGTTATTGAGGTTAATAATACTGTAGGAACAAAAACAGGACCAAATTACAGTAAATTATTTTAGCAGTTTTTAACATTAAAAAAAATAAGATCCAAAGCAAAAACAAAAGCATGTGAAGGTCATTTTGCCAAATTAGAACCAAAACCAAAGTACAGTACAAAATTAATACAGATCCAAAACATGGGGGCCGATGCCCATCTCTAATCATAATGCAAATTAGTTTTAGGTTTAATCCTGGATAATGATATACTCCTCTTTTGACTAAAAGAGTAGTACTTTAACTCTGCAAAAAAAAAAGTGGCATGATTACTGGTCTCTAACATGTCACTGAGCAATTGGGTTCTTGCTACAATGTGTTATAATATAGCATTAAGCTGGGACCTTTCCATACTATCTCCCTGGGGATGTGCAGGAGGTTAGAGGTGGTGATAATAAGAAGATATATATTAGTCAGATATGTTTAACAAATATTTTCTATCTTTTAAAAGAAAAATGATAAGGCTAACGCAAATGTTCATGAAAGAGCCTGGAAAAGTTACAAAGGAGCTAATATACTGTAGACTATTTATTATAAATGTAATTCATGCATGAATAAATTAATAAATAAAAACAATACAACAGTTATCTGTGCAGATCATTGTCACCCTGCTGTTTCTGTGTATTACATTATATATTTATCTCAAATACACCTGAGCTGCATAATCCTCCTGTTATCTTGTAACTACTGTATAGTACTGTACTACGTTCTTATTATTTGTGTATTCTATATTCTGCAAATGTATGGATAGTTCTTACAGCTTATATAATGGAGAATACTTTATTAAATAAAACCTTCAGCATATTGCCATTACAGGCAAATTGATATTCTATTTGAACAATAATTATAATACGCCCATAATCTGTTAATTTAGGACCCGTAAAAGAACAATTACAGCAATAGGATCTGTGAAAATCACTTCAGTTTTGGATTGGTGACATTATCTGTGTGTCACATGGAACTGTGACATTTATCTTTAAAGAACTGTGTTCCATAGAGCGAGGAAACTACAAGCTAGTATATGGGGTCTACATGTGATGTGTTTCTATTACTGTATTACTTTTCTTCCCTTAGACTACCTGCTTTATTTAATCGTTATTCCTGTAAGAAAGAAGGAAACACCACATCCACAGAGTGACACAAATACATACAAGATGCCCAGAAGCAACACAAGCTTTAGTAAAATAAAAGGTTTAATATCCTATGTTGTCTTTTTGGCACTACACTGGATGAGTCAAGATTGAAAATCTACTTCCTGAATAAAAATGTTAATTCAAATTGTAATGAATTAGTTTAACCTTTCAAACAATCATACAATGCTCACTTAGGGGCATATTCATCATGAACAAATTGTGCAATGAGAATATTCATTTTTCATATCTCATTGTATTCGTTCACAATTATTTCATAATTCATGCCCTATTATAAAATTATCACCTCCGAAAAACGGGTCTTTTTCCGAAGACAGTTTTCGGAAAAGTGATACTCTGGCTGGACGGCTGCAGCTCCACTACCTGCCCATTCTCCCTCCCCACATCCTCACTCCCTTGTCTGCTTCCTCTCCCCGCACCCTCCCTGTAGTGCCTGCTCAGTGATCGCTCCCCTCCTCTCCCGCAGCCTATTCTCAGTATCCCCGCAGCCTTCCCCCATTGTCCAGCGCTCCCTCTCTGTAGTGTCTGCCCGCAGTGATTGCTCCCCCTGCTGCCTCTCCGCCACAGAGCGGACGCCAAAGCCAAAGCCGCTTGTGAAGCAGGATCAGTTTCCCGCCACCGCTGCAGTGACCGCTCCCATGACCCCAGCTCACAGGAGGACTGCTTGGGAGCTACGGTAAGCAGCCAGAGGTGATAGGACACTTCAGGGAGGGATCTTTTTGAAGCCCTCTGCAGCATTAGGAAACTGTTCGCCATCTCAGGGTGGTGAACAGTTTCTCCTTCAAACCCTTTCAAACTCCGAAAAAAATGCGAGATAACGGGGATCACTTTAGAAAGGAGATTCGGCATGATATATCATCTGAATACCGCCCACTGAAGGAACTCGCTTATTGTTAAGGTCGTTTATGTGGATTATTAAAAAGATTTTCAACTAACCTCCGTATGACTTCTCTGACACTGGTTAAAAAAAGATAAGCAAGTAGCAGATTTGCAGTTGTGCAGTTTAGTATGTGTTTTTAGGCACAGACATGCAGTTTTTCTTAACCTACGGATTGTTTATAGTCATATCTTATGTTTCTGATTTGTTAAATCCCAAACCTTGTATGGTTTAGAGCAAACCACTAGTTTTCACATTCAACCTTTAAAGGGGTGTGGTATACCATCTTGACAGTTATGTTAACATGAGAATATCATCAAGGTCAAAATGTCAAGATACAGCATGTCAACAGTCACCATGTCAACATTCGTCATGTCTCCCTGATGATATGGCAACACGATTAACTGTTGACAAACAGGTCCCAGCTGTGATGTGACAGTGACTTCCAGTGAGGACCGGTGATGCTCTGCAATCCAGTTAACCCTTTATCGGTCACATTGCCTTCGTGCTGATCCTGAACTTCCTTTTCCTTGTGGCTGCAGTACTCCAGTTTCACTTCCAGATGGTAATGGTCGGTCTGATGTTGCCAAATGGCCACAACGTCTGAATTACAACAGATTTACATCGAGATGACATGAAAAATTCCTGACGTAGTTGTAGCCATTTGGCAACAATATCGATATCCCCTATCACTATCTCTATTTCCTAACCCTGATCCTCCTCCTAGTGCCTAGCCATCTCCTACCAACACCCCGACCCACGCAGCCCTACCCTATCCTCCTCCTGCAGCCTAACCCTATCGGTCGGCATTCTCAGAATGTCAACATTTTACGCATTCAAATTTCAGAGGTTGACACTGTTTGAGGATATCAACCTTGTGCCTGTCAATAGTCCACGTCGATGTTCTGGTGTCAAAATTGTTGTGTCGACATTATAAACGTTGAAATGATTACTAAAGGCACATCAAAATCAGAATGGCATTTTAATAACCTCAGCACTACAGATTTTAAGATGGAAGGATAAAGAATTGAAACTGGCCATTTGCCAGCAGATTTAGTAAACTACAGGTAAACGAGAGAGAGAGAGAGAGAGAGAGAGAGAGAGAGAGAGAGAGAGAGAGAAAGAGAGAGCCTTGTCTGTATCAGATAATTGATTTCCTTATTGTCCCTTGTTTCTCACAATTTCTGTTGCTCAAGCAGATGTACTGTATTTAATTCAATATATAGGATTCTCATATCACAAGTATTACTCAATGCAAACATATAGCTACCTCTGCTGAGAACAATACATTTCTGTAATTAACATCAACATTTATTCTGTAGTACGGAAATGTTGTACATACGTACCTCAGAAGCAGAAATATATTTTTTAAAGGGATCATACTGAAACTGTATACTTTTACAGCAATCCCACTATTGTTTATTTATCACCACCAAAGTATTTGGCAGCGCTGTATAAATATACCAAGCACATCAGTCCCTATCTAATTGGAGTATACAGTCTATTTCCCTAACACAATGGTTCTCTAGTTCAGGGTGTAAATAGGGTGTTGCTGCTGGTGACAGCACACAAAGTGCAAAATTTCATGGGGGTAGAACTATCCAACACTGCAATCTCCATTTGTCGGGTGCCTGCTATGATGTTGTTGCCAAAGGTGCCACTTCTTCCCTCCAGAGCGTTGTCTTTCTGGCTTCCATACAGTGAGTAGAGAGAGATGCCATGACATCTCTCCCACCAGAGTGTCACTGCTGATCAAGGAGCCACTGGCTGGTAGGTAAAGCAGGGCAGCGTTATCTTCAAGGTGAGGACTAGAGACAGAAAAATGGGAGAAATATGAGTGGATGAAAATATGGAAATGTAGAGGAGGCATGATGATATACCAAGAAAGGTAACCAGGCAAGGAATAAGATGTGGAAGAGGAGACAGAAGGATAGAACACTTATGAAGCTAAGGAAAGATTGCGATTAGGGGTGTGCACTGGCCACTTTTTGTGTTTTGGTTTTGGATCTGGATTGGTTTTGCCAAAACCACTCTTGCAGGTTTTGGTTTTGGGTCTGTATTTTTTTGGAAAAAAGTATAAAAACAGCTAAAATCACTGAATTTGTTTTTTTTTTTGTTATTTTTGTGTTCCTATGCTATTATTAACCTCAATAACATTCATTTCCACTAATTTCCAGTCTATTCTGAACACATCACAATATTATTTTTAGGCCAAAAGGTTGCACCGAGGTAGCTGGATGGCTGTGCAAAGCGACACAAGTGTACGGCACAAACATGTGGCCCATCTAGGAGTGGCACTGCAGTGGCAGACAGGATGGCAGTTTTACAAACTAGGCCACAAAGAGTGCATAATGCAAAGAAGAAAAAGAGGTACAAGATGGAATTATACTTGGGCCCTCCCACCCACCCTTATGTTGTACAAACAGGACATGCACACTTTAACAAACCAATTATTTCAGCACCAGGTTCTGCCACATGACTGTGGCTGAAATTATTGGTTCGTTTGGGCCCCCACAAAACAGGCTGGCATTTAATCTGTCCCTGCACAACTGGCTCTACAGAGGCAAGATGTCATCCTCACCGACCTATTCCTCACCCCCTTCAGTGTTGTGCACATACTCATCCTCACAGAGTATTAATTTGTGCCCACTGGAATCCACAACAGGTCCCTCTGTACTTTCTGGAGGCTGGTCTTCCCGGTAGAATTGATAATTAATTTTGATGAATATCATCTTCTCCACATTGCGTGGAAGTAACCTCCTACGCTTATCGCTGACAAGGCTACTGGCTGCACTAAAAACTCTTTCGCAGTACACACTGGAGGGGGGCAACTTAGGTAAAATAGAGCCAGTTTGTACAGGGGCCTCCAAATTGCCTCTTTTTCCTGACAGTACAGGTACGGACTGTCTGACATGTCTACTTGGATGATGTCACCGATGTAATCCTCCACGATTCTTTCAATGGAGACAGCATCATATGCATTGACAGTAGACATGTCAGAAATTGTGGGCAGGTCCTTCAGTCTGGAGCTGATGTTCAAAGTTGGTCCTGCCTGACCTGCATAATCGCCAGCAGGTTGTTTAGGAATCGGATATCTAAGTTGTTTCTTGGCAGCCCCAGTTGCGGGAGAAAATGAAGAAGGAGCTGTTGTTGCCATGTCACGTTCTGCTTCAGCTGACAGTGTTTTCACAAGCAGGTTTATGCACCTCTGCAGGCTTGTGTCCACCGGAAATAGAGATACCACGTAGGCTTTAAACCTAGGATCGAGCACAGTGGCCAAAATGTAGTGCTCTGATTTCAACAGATTGACCACCCTCGGATCCTGGCAAAGCGAATGTAGGGCTTCATCCACAAGTCCCGCATACTGAGTGGAATTGATCCATCTTAGCTCATCCTTACTTTCTATAGCGGTTTCTGCAAAATCATGATGAGGGGAATGACCTGACTCAAGCTGGCAACGTCTGAACTGACTTCACGTGTGGCAAGTTCAAAGGGTTGGAGAGCCTTGAACAACATGGAAATCAATCTCCACTGCACTTGAGTCAGGAGCATACCCCCTCCTTTGCCTATGTGATAGGTGGATGTATAGGCTTGAATGGCCTTTTGCTGCTCCTCCATCCTCTGAAGCATATAGAGAGTTGAGTTCCACTGCATTACAACCTCTTGCATCAGGTGATGGCAGGGCAGGTTCAAGAGTGTTTGCTGGTGCTCCAGTCTGCGGCAAGCAGTCGCTGAATGGCGAAAGCGTCCCAAAATTTTCTCCTGCATGGCCCTGTCATTTCTCAAAAAATGCTGCAAGACCAAATTTATTGTGTGAGCAAAACATGGGACATGCTGGAATTTGCCCTGATGTAATGCCCACACAATATTGGTGGCATTGTCTGATATCATAAATCCCCAGGAGAGTCTAAGTGGGGTAAGCCATTGGACGATGATTACCCTCATATTCTCTAAGAGGTTGTCGGCGGTGTGCCTCTTACTAAAACTGGTGAAACACAGCGTAGCCTGTCTTGGAACGAGCTGGCGTTTGTAAGATGCTGCTACTGGTGCCACTACTGTTGTTGATATGCAAGGTGATACATCTACCCAGTGTGCTGTCACAGTCATATAGTCTTTAGTCTGCACTGTTCCACTTGTCCACATGTCTGTGGTTAAGTGGACAGTGAGTACAACCACATTTTTTAGGACACTTTATCTGATGTCTCTGTACTGATAGAGTCAAATATCTACCTTTTAACATTAGCTATATATTAATACCGTGTAGCCGTAATGGCTGCTAAACCATGTGCACATGCTACGCACTCCGTACGCTATTTGCGTATGAAGACCTCGCACGTGGTATGCAAATAAAGTACACACGCTGTGCTGGGTGTACGGAATACCCACAGTGAGCATACACACAGACAGTAACCTTTATAAACTTTAAACACAGATTATGCTTACACTGTAACCCTTGTATGCAACACACTATGATTGAGTTTGTATTGTAAAACTTTACTACTGAAATACTGCAGCGATATAACGCTGCTTAACCTTGTTAATGTAAATACTGTTAGAGCGATTTAGAATTCAGAAACCCTTTGTACCAGCTAGAGAGACACAGACACCCTGCTGAGGTTCTAACACCTTATGTGAACGTTCTATTTGCAAAAGAATAATACAATACAAGTCATACACTACCAATATAACATAGACTACCTAACCAGATAACTACACTTAAAATACAATAACAGTACAATAACACTTAAGAGAAACGAGAGAGAAAGAGGAGAGGAGAGAGAGAGAGAGATATGGCTCACAATAACAATAAAGGCAATATGATTGCGGAGAAAACTTACGCACAAAGGAAACAATCGCATGCGCCTCTGGATATCCAGCTCCCGATTATCAGTGGTGAGAACCGTTGAAGAGAATAGAGTAGAATGGGAGCTGGATCAGATCGGCTTGTCTATTTATGCACCACACACAATACAATTCAATGGTCCCTACAATCTCATTGTTCATTGGACACAGGAATTCGTCTCCGCATTATAACAAAAGGTCATAGGTCGATTCATACAGGTGGGCTGTGACTATTTCCAACTGCTCAGGTGGGTGGGAAACTAGGTTTCCCGCCGCATGGATAATAAAGTGCAAATAATAGTAAAAGTCCATAAACTTCTTATGTCCATAACTATTCGCACGAGCGATTAATCCGCTTCAAACCAACACCGGAATATTGCTAATTAAATACTCTTCCGATGGATACTAAACACCACTGTATAACCCTTGTCTGACCCTTCGTATCAAACAAAGAGGGATCTCTTTGTTCATGAACATGCTACATTAACTAAACTTTCAGATTCTATCAAAGGGACCATAATCTACAAAATACATTATATGGTTAAAATATGTAACGATCGAGTCGCCCGCTAGACGCACACAAAATCTACCGTAAATGCGCATACCGTGCGCCTGCGGGTGCACGCACCAGCGGGTATGCGTACGCACGGGAGAGCGTGGGCACGCGCAGCGGGGACACGCATGAGGTGCAAATATGGTAATGTGCATCATGATATTTTTCTGACTTTGACAGTCCACCCTTTGGCAGTCACCAATAACTGCCACTTCCTAAAACATTTCAAAAAGAGAAAAATATATGTCATGTGTAAATATTTCTATGGTTGGGTAGGGGAGGAGAGGAGAAGGTGAGAAAAGGGTATGACCTAGTGAGATAGCAGAAGCATGTGTGTATGAATCCATGTTTGGGGGGTCATGTATCATCATGCCGTACGTGTCTTAAATCAAGCTTCGAGGTATTGCGAAGTATACATTTGAATTCCTTCTTATCCCGTGGTACGGGTCTGTGGATGGGCTGTCAAACTTTACCGAGCTCTCTTCGGCTTTTGGTTGCGACAAAATGGGGGAGCACATTTTAGTTGATGATACATGAATGGGGGAATATGTGAATGCTGATATCTGTGCCGGTATTCCCTATCGACTATGTGTGTCTTTACCTGAAGGTTGTAGAGATGAAGATAAGAAACAATTATGGTAAATGCAGTGGTATTCTATGTGAGGTTAATATGCATTTGTTGGTTTAAGTCTTGTCTGAAGTCTTGTCTGAAGTCTTGTCTGAAGTCTTGTTTGAAGTCTCCTTTGGGCTTTTGCTATTAACGGTATGCAAACAGCCTTAAAACGGAGTGAAAGGAGCGCTTAAGATGTATGAAAAAAAAAAAAAAAAAAAAGGGAAAAAGAAAATAATAATAAATTTAAATGAAAAAGAATTTTTCTGCAAACACCTGTGAAAAGAAAAAATGGTTAGTGAGAAATGTTTACAGCACTTTCGTGCTAATGTGGGTAGTCCTGTGTGGGAGTCCTTTTTATAAATGCCGGCACTTTTGTCCGTACTGCGGCTGCAGTTGGGACGTCTAGCTAACTATCCCTATTACTGCCTACCTTTCAGTCACGTCCAGACTGTAATTCTTTCTTGCGGATCGCGTCCTGCCGGCTGGTCCCAATGCTGGTGCACGCGCTCCCGTCTTTACACCTGTTCGGCGCAGGTGGGATGACGTCAGAGCTTCACTCACAGATTGTTTGGCAAACAATCTGTGAGTGAAGCCCTGACGTCATCCCACCTGCGCCGAACAGGTGTAAAGACGGGAGCGCGTGCACCAGCATTGGGACCAGCCGGCAGGATGCGATCCGCAAGAAAGAATTACAGTCTGGACGTGACTGAAAGGTAGGCAGCAATAGGGATAGTTAGCTAGACGTCCCAACTGCAGCCGCAGTACGGACAAAAGTGCCGGCATTTATAAAAAGGACTCCCACACAGGACTACTCACATTAGCACGAAAGTGCTGTAAACATTTCTCACTAACCATTTTTTCTTTTCACAGGTGTTTGCAGAAAAATTCTTTTTCATTTAAATTTATTATTATTTTCTTTTTCCCTTATTTTTTTTTTTTTTTTCATACATCTTAAGCGCTCCTTTCACTCCGTTTTATTGTTACCATTTTTTAAAGGAGCAGCTCCACATTATTTCTAAAGCGCGGGTTATCCATTACATATAATGCAAACAGCCTTGTCAATGTCCATAGACTTACAAAAAAAGTTGGGCTAGCGTAAATTTAAAATTTCTAGGGAAACTGGGGGTCTATGGCATAGTCGATCTGTTGTTTGTGTACAAGGTTGTCAAACTTCTTCTTTAATCCATCTGTTGTCTGTATATAAGGTCATCAAATTCCTCTTCCATGCGAGTCTTTTTACCTTGGAGAAAAACGAGAAACAGGTGAAAGAAACGGACCGTAGAATCACATTTTCATCACATCATTGTCTCTATCGTCTGGTCATAAATCAAATCCATTGGAATTACAATTTCCTCACTCCTTAGACTCATTACCCTGGTACTCCGTTTGCACTTCGTTAAAGCCTGACCGCATCTAAATATCAAGCCAATCGATATGACAACACCCAAGATACATAGAAGAAACTTCCCTACATTCATTATGACTCCTCGAGCCCATTCTCCTAAACCAGAGAACCAATTTCGCGGGTTCAACCATGACACCCAACTGGTCAGCTCATTACCCACAGCAGCAAGGGTGAGATTGTGTCTCCTGCGGAATTCCCACTTTAATTGGAGAATGTCGTCCATCTTTTGGTCTATGACCTCGACCGGGTCCTCGGTGCTATTCGTAATATAAGTGCAGCATTTCACGCCGTACTGCGTTGCCAGTGTGACACAATATCCACCTGTCACTGCCGTGAGATAATTAAGAACCATCCTATGCTGAACCAGTTCAGTTTTATAAGCTTGGAGCTCTCTTCCGGTATATCTAAAAGTGTCGTCATACATTTCTGTGATATTGTCTAATAAATTTGCAAGCGCAGATATATATTTATAATTTATCACTCCTCTGGCGGTGCGAGTGATATCTAACGCGATTAGGAATTGAATCCCGGTGGATTCACTGATCAGGTCAGAGGCCGGATGCTCTGTTCTTTCTATCAGGTGCCGTTTAACGATGTGCTCGTAATGAGTGTGAGTATAAGGAGCTTGGGCCCTGCGGTGAATATCTTTCATTTTAGTATGTGATACAGTCATTACCTCAGGCAGTACTTTTCCAATATAACACAATCCTTCAGAGTTTGGGGCAAGCCACTTATACGCCTTCCTCCCGCATATGAAATATGCATCATCGGGGAGAACATATGGGACGGAGTAGGACATAACCATATTACACATCTTCCATGTGAAATCTCCTAACCCTAATTCTCCCATCTGTTTACTACACGTATCAGTTTGTATGATATGTGCACAGTATCCTGGTGATACCTCTCCAACTCTCATGGACCTACTTCCTAGGGTATACCTATATCGGAAATATTTTCCACTACCAGCTATGTGGCGTATAAGTTCTGTATCTGTAGGCATTCTATCTGCTCTATATGAAAAGGTCATGGTTAGGTTACTCCATGACACTTCCCAATTTCCCGGCTTTCGGGGATTGGAAATGTTAAAACATATTAGGGACCTATCCACATGATATTGGTGGAGCTTCAAACTAGGAGGACTGGAGATATTAAACCTCCTGTCCACCAGTCTCCCACCCTTTAGCTCAAGTACCTCCCCTACCATTAAAGGGAATGGTACTAATCCTGATTTGCTATGGCCTTGAGGTACTTGAGAGCATACCCAACAATCTGTCTGATTTAACACATTACCCACTAAGGAGTGATAGTCACTCAATGGATGCCGGTCCATGTGGATATTAAAACTGGACTGACATTTCTTGATGCACCCATCCTCAACTACATTGTCACAGAGTCTACAGATACAGTTCTCTTTTCAGCTAACAATCCTTCACAATGTTTACAAATAACATGGCTGCTAGATCGTTTCCGGTACTCGCCTTTGCTTGGTGGTTGTGTTGCTATTGGAAATTTACACCTCCGTCTCAGTCATCAGAACCTTTCTGGATCCTTTCTCGACCTCACTGGTACTCTCGCCGGAACAGACTGCTCTGGTCAACATCATGGTCAACAGGAAAATCCGTATCACAGTCTCTTGGGGCAAGTCCATCTTACAGGAGGAGAAAAGGAGAAATTTGTAATGGGGGTACAGAAAAACAGTTTGAGGGGGAGAGAAACTTGTTACGATAATTAGTTCTCTAGTCTTGTTGTTCTTCTTGTTCTGCTGTCATCTCAAAGGTGCTGTCTCTCAGTCTTCCAACCGAACACTCCGGTGATACAATATTTCTTCTGAACCAGCGATCTTTCTGTAAGGAGCAAAAATCTTGCATTACCATTTGTCTAACTGATGTGTGACATACCATCTTTAAAATATGAAAACATGAGAAAGAAGAGGGAGAGGAGAAAAAAACAACAAGAGAGAGAGAGAACCGTTCATATATGTATATATCACATAAATCAACAATAAACAACAGGAAAAAAAACATTTTTCAAACATTTTTAAAATATTGTCAGATCATCAGGCTGTCATATCTACATGTCCCATGGTTTCCTTGCGCAGTCCCTCCCACCAGCACCTCCATACTCCACCCTCTGTATCTGGCCAGGATACATTGATGCGGATAGGTCATGCTGGGGTTTGGTAGACTTCTGCAAAGACCAAGCAGATATGCAATGTTTGAGTCCTACCAATAATCGTCAGAGATGGGGAGAGAAAAAGAAACATTTCACAGATACATTTACAACGTTTCACCCGGTCATTCCTGTGTCTTCAGGGAATGACCTCCCAATTTATTAACCGTTACCTCAGGCTTACCATCAGTCCTAATGATCACCTTTCCTGACTACATATCATGAGTGTGGGCCAAAATTCTTCCTATCTGATCCCTGGTTACAATTTGGTGTGTCCTAACTTTTGCTCATTTTCATGTCTAGGGGGTCTGACTTTATGTGGGCTGTTGCAGTTGCTGGCATAATGCCCTTCTCTTTTACAACGATAACAAATCCTTGAGTTCCTCCATGTGCCAATGGCCTGGGGTTTTGGTTGATTTGATGTCTCCTCTAATGCTTGGATGCCCATCGCCATCAACCGCTCTTTCTGTGTTTCTCTGGTTCTTTGACTATTATGGTCATGTTGTTGTCTAGGGGGTGTATATACCTTGTGTGTGTTTTTAGACCTACAATCTCGTGCAACATGACCTTCCCTTAAGCAGTTGTAACAGCTTTTCACCTTTAACTTACCCACAGGGATCTGAGGCTTCTTTGTTTCCCCGTGCTTGATGCTGTTTTGCTCATGCCCAACAGCAGAGTCCCTTAATGCAGTTATTGATTTATCTCTCCAGTATGGATTTGTGATCTGTATCCTTGCTCTCAACACTTCCTTTAAACCATCCATTAGCACAGATACTGCTACTTCTCTGTGCGGTGCACTTGTTTCGATGTTTTCTATACCCGTATACTTAGTTATGTCCTGTAATGCCCGGTGGAAATAATTAGAAGTACTTTCCCCTTCGTTTTGTCTTATGGAGAAGATTTTGTTCCACTCGACAATGGCTGGGAAATATATTTCTAACTGTCGGTTGATCTGCTTAATACATTCCTGATTGTGTTCCTCCGTACAAGGTACCTCCGTGTCTAATTTACAATCAGCAATAAATTTTGCAGGGTCAACACTGGAGGGCAAACATGCCCTCAGCACCGTCCGCCAATCTTTGTTGGTGGGTTCTGTTGAGTTTCCTAGTTCTTTAATGAACCTTTGACATGCGACTAGATCTTCCCTAGGATCAGGGAATTCAGACATAATTGATCTCAATTCGGTCCGGGACCAGGGACAGCGCATTGCACTGTCCTTGACGGGAATGGTTCCCTGATCGTCAGTCTTCCCATTGGGGACTGTGATCACCCTGACAGGACTAAACTCAATTACATCACCTTGTTTTGGTCTTACAATATGGGGTACATTTGTTTGTGCGTGATATAAAACATTGTACGTACCTGTGGACACGACCTCACCTGACCCTCCGTTAGGGGGTTTGATTATTGCCTTTACCGATTTGGTCGCATTCACCTGGATGTCTTGTGTGATGGCTGCTGGTAAAGGTGCCGACATCGTGCTGGGCTCACTCTCTTGCTTGTAGTCCTGAGGGAAGTTTAACATGGGGTGCAACTTGCATAGGTTAATAGTTGTACATTTAACAGTATTACAATTATCATTGTTATGTTTATTACAATTATTCTTATCATCTATAATACAGTTGCTAAGTGCATTTTTATTGTACAACATTGTGCCTTTCTCCGCAACCATAATCCTCTCCATTGCCATGTCTCTCCTCCCAAGATGAGAGTCAGATATGTCAGTTAACTCTCTTTGCATTTCACTTTCCTGTTGCCACAATTTTAAACAATCATAATGTTTGATCCGTCTCTTTGCTGATTTAATAAGACCTATCCTTCTCCTTAGATTTAGTAACACATCTGGGCTAAAGCTGCCTACTCTTGGGAACTTCTCCCCGTCATGTACAGTCATTCTTTCCCATTCATCACATAAAACCTCTGTGTGTGAACCGTATTTTTCACACATTACATACCTTGCCGACCCGATTGGTCAGTTTACTAAATCAACCCGAACCGAGGTTGATCGCCCCCTACCTGAACAACTGGCCCCCATAGCTTGCAGGTGTTGCTTGCACTACCTCTGACCTTTATATCAGGGTCTTCAGCGAACCCTTACAAAAACCAAGATGTTCAAGATAGGTTGACGGTGGTAGTTTACCGAGTACCCCACTCACTCGCCCACGCCGACCAATACGCCCACACACTGCTTTAGCGCTGGCGTACTCGACCTAGGGCCCCTATGAACCTTTGTTTACTGGAACATGCGAGTGTGATCCGCAGAGCATTAACCCTTTCCAGTAACTGTTGGTTGTTGGATAATTCCTGAGTGACCAGCGAACTTCCCTTAAAAAATAAAAAATTACACAAATCACGTTAGAATGTACAAGTAGCGTTTATGACCCCTTCCGTACGCAAATGGTACTGGGTCAAATTACTAACTAATGCACACAATTACGTGCGGTACAATCGTTCAGCACATAAGCAACTAATCTTATGTGCGGAGCGACCAGTGGAATCGAAATTTAGCAGCTGCGAATTCCTTCAGCCTGAGCTTTATGGCCTATATGGGTTCCGCACCAACCCTTCCTGGTGTTGTGCTACTTGTCTCTATAGCAGACTTCTTTGTCTGCTGTACCTAGACCTCCTGGTCTGTTCCGGACCTCCTGGTCTGCTACAGTATGACCTCCTGGTCTGCTACACTCTAATGCTCTTTATATGTTTAACAAGGGATGCCTCCCTAGCCACCGTGCATGTCACTTACACGTATGTAATTCACGAGAACTCGATGATTTCTGTGGTTCAATCCCAAAAAATTGTAGAAACTTATATATGCAAACACTCACTCACCACATGTACACTTTACTTTTGTTTCTATTTCTATTTCTGCGCAGAAATTTCTTTCCTTTAGACAAGATGAGTCGTAAATTTAGAGAAGGATCTATTCATTTAAATTTCAGACACTAAAATTGACTTGCGCTATTTATTGCGTTGCCACCTTTTCGCCTGTTTAAAATAACCCTTATCGTGTGATTTGTTACGTGGGCGTACCCGGACGCTCCGTTGCGTAATATACGCTGCGTGCGTCGGCCTTTGGGTTGTGTACGCGAGTCTCAGCTTTTTGTTAGAGACACGTGTACGCAAGGCAGATATCCACCGTAACACAATTAACACGTTTATCAATGTAGGTGATCCTCGATCATCTACCGAGCACCACACAGATCTCTACTTGTATCTTTAGGCAAAGCTGTGTGTGTGTTTTACAAATTACCCCTTAATGTATCATTTTTACTCTTTAAGTACCAATAGCAACAAATCTTTCTCAGCACGTTATCAATATGAAATGGCAACCAGGAAAGTGAGATGTGAAGATTACACAAATGAACATGCAATTCTAAATTAATCTAATAACATATATTGATGTAAGCACACGCATATAGATATTACATATATGAGACCCTATTCAGTGCTTCTAATTTGCATATGAATGTGCAATTTTTCTTTCACTGCTGGGAGAGAGAAAAAAAACAACAAACCAGTCCCACAGGTCATTTGCATTTCAATGGCCATCCTACAAGTAGCAGCGTTAAAACAGGTTCTTGAAGAGAGACAGTTACCAAAAAAAAACTACTTGTGTATTTCTTAAATCAAATATTTAATTTATTATTAACTGTTATTAAACTCTATCTGAACTACTTATGATTGACTATGATATGGACTAAACAAATGCATTAAAAAAAAACCTCATTAAATGATGATTTCTTTTATTGACAGTGGATGGCTGATTATTTCCTGGGTCAACTGAAAATCAGCCGTTCAAAAAAAAATTGACCTTCCCAAAATGGCCGCTGCTCCTCCCCCATCCATGAGGTTTACACAAAATGGGGGACAGACCTTTTGTCACAAAGAAAAATCATCATGCCAGCCCCTTTTAGTTATCACGCTATGCAGAGTGATTAAAAATAATTTTAAACCTATTTAAACAGACAAACCATCCAATCTGCGTGTGCAGTTGGCACCAAATAGAAATAAAAACCAGATTTACAAAGACAATAGCTTAATGTTCCTACCTTCTTCGGATTCCACCAGCATCCCTACAGACCAAAAGAAACAGACGCAGACTCTCATCTGATCAGCACTCCAAGATACTACCTTTTCCTCCCTTTGCTGATCGATAAAACTCTGCGCCTTTTTCGCCTGACTGCGGATATGAGATGGACCGGACTTGCCCTATGATTCTCGCTTTGGGTGCGAGAGGTCCCGGGTTCAGATCCCCTCGCTTTGGGTGCGAGAGGTCCCGGGTTCAGATCCCGGACGAGCCCCCACTTGATAGAGTCAAATATCTACCTTTTAACATTAGCTATATATTAATACCGTGTAGCCGTAATGGCTGCTAAACCATGTGCACATGCTACGCACTCCGTACGCTATTTGCGTATGAAGACCTCGCACGTGGTACGCAAATAAAGTACACACGCTGTGCTGGGTGTACGGAATACCCACAGTGAGCATACACACAGACAGTAACCTTTATAAACTTTAAACACAGATTATGCTTACACTGTAACCCTTGTATGCAACACACTATGATTGAGTTTGTATTGTAAAACTTTACTACTGAAATACTGCAGCGATATAACGCTGCTTAACCTTGTTAATGTAAATGCTGTTAGAGCGATTTAGAATTCAGAAACCCTTTGTACCAGCTAGAGAGACACAGACACCCTGCTGAGGTTCTAACACCTTATGTGAACGTTCTATTTGCAAAAGAATAATACAATACAAGTCATACACTACCAATATAACATAGACTACCTAACCAGATAACTACACTTAAAATACAATAACAGTACAATAACACTTAAGAGAAATGAGAGAGAAAGAGGAGAGGAGAGAGAGAGAGATATGGCTCACAATAACAATAAAGGCAATATGATTGCGGAGAAAACTTACGCACAAAGGAAACAATCGCATGCGCCTCTGGATATCCAGCTCCCGATTATCAGTGGTGAGAACCGTTGAAGAGAATAGAGTAGAATGGGAGCTGGATCAGATCGGCTTGTCTATTTATGCACCACACACAATACAATTCAATGGTCCCTACAATCTCATTGTTCATTGGACACAGGAATTCGTCTCCGCATTATAACAAAAGGTCATAGGTCGATTCATACAGGTGGGCTGTGACTATTTCCAACTACTCAGGTGGGTGGGAAACTAGGTTTCCCGCCGCATGGATAATAAAGTGCAAATAATAGTAAAAGTCCATAAACTTCTTATGTCCATAACTATTCGCACGAGCGATTAATCCGCTTCAAACCAACACCGGAATATTGCTAATTAAATACTCTTCCGATGGATACTAAACACCACTGTATAACCCTTGTCTGACCCTTCGTATCAAACAAAGAGGGATCTCTTTGTTCATGAACATGCTACATTAACTAAACTTTCAGATTCTATCAAAGGGACCATAATCTACAAAATACATTATATGGTTAAAATATGTAACGATCGAGTCGCCCGCTAGACGCACACAAAATCTACCGTACATGCGCATACCGTGCGCCTGCGGGTGCACGCACCAGCGGGTATGCGTACGCACGGGAGAGCGTGGGCACGCGCAGCGGGGACACGCATGAGGTGCAAATATGGTAGTGTGCATCATGATATTTTTCTGACTTTGACAGTACATTCTCGGTATCGCCTGCCTAGTGAAGTGGAATCTAGATGGGACTTGGTACCGGAGACACACTACCGCCATCAATTGTCTAAATCACACTGCACTAATGGCGGATACCGGACACACGTCTAACACCAAGAAGGCTGTCAAGGTCTCAGTTATCCGCTTTGCAACAAGATGACTGCTGTTGTACTTCATCCCCCTCGCAAAAAACTGTTGGATGGTCAATTGCTTAGTGAAAGAAGTAGTGGTGTTTCAACTTCCTCTCTGGGATGATGAATGACTCCCAGCAGCAAAAGCAGCAGTGTCAGCAGTAGGCTTAGCAATGCAGGATCCTCTGGAGGAATCCCGGATAGGAAATGAGTCAGTGGAATGGACTGCAGGATTTCTTCCGATCCTGTTTGAGGAGGGAGATGCTGATGTGGTTTGCAGGCACTTGGATACAACATTAGCATGGGATTTAGGTGTCCATGGACTGCTTATGGACTTAGCCACAGTTTCTGAACTTGACAGTGACTTTTATGAATGCGTTGCAGGTGATGTATAAGAGAGGATGTTCCTAGGTTGTTAATGTCCTTACCCCTACTTAAGACACCTTTACATAAGTTACATATGGCAAGGCAGTAGTTGGCCGGATTTGGATAGAAATAATTCCAGACCGAAGAGGTGGATTTTTTGGTCTTCTGCCCAGGCATGACAATGGGCAACAACTGTCTACCCCGGTACCTGATTTAAACAAACCACATCACCATCAGAATCCTCTTCATCTACTTCCTCCTCAGCACCAGCTACACCCATATCCTCATCCTGGTGTACTTCAACAGTGACATCTTCAATTTGAATATCAGAAACTGGAATGTGGGTGCTCCTTCCAGCATTTGCAGATGGCATGCAAATGGTGGAAGAAGCCACCTCTTCCCATCCAGGATGAGGGCTTCCATCATCATGTGAAGCTGAACCACTAGTTATGAACATAGGCCAGGGCCTTAGCCATTCCTTGCCACTCTGTGTGGTAAATGGCATACTGGCAAGTTTACGTTTCTCCTCAGATTATTTAGATTAATTTTTTTGGGTCATTTTCCTGAACTTTGGCTTTTTGGATTTTACATGCCCTCTACTATCACATTGGGCATCGGCCTTGGCAGATGACGTTGATGGCATATCATCGTCTCTGCCATGACTAGTGGCAGCAGCTTCAGTACTAGGAGGAAGTAGTTCTTGATCTTTCCCTATTTTATTCTCCAAATTTTTGCTCTCGATTATTTTTCTGGAGTTATTATAATAATATGCAGCACAGGAGAGTGTACCCCTACACCACACAGGGCAAACCCTGTAAAAATTATTTGGATTATATATTAATAACCCCTTTATTCGGATCGAGGGTGTTATGAGGGGTTCGGATATCCAAAATCCGAACCCGCTCATCCCTAATTGCGATACAGGACAACAGTCATGATGGAAAGAAATGAGTATTGAAATAAAGAATAGTGAGTTAATAAAGTAAGGGGAGCATCAGAAAATGACAAACACATAGATACCAGCGGTACAGTAAATATAATTAGAAAGATTAGGAAGTAGAAGAAAGACAAAAGAAGATTGAAGTAAACTGGTGTTTACGCACACACAAACAAACAAACATACATACATACATACATACATGCTGTACATACAGAATACACATACCCTGGACTGAGAGAATGGTGACTACTGTGTATGAGGACAGTGGAAATGGTTGTGGTTAAGCATGCACAGTGCATCAGCAACCCCCACCCCCTCAGGCATTCTGTATAAAAAAGCTCTGTTGATCAGAGCTCTATTGATCTCTGTAGCGTCACCTCCGCAATTACAATCTGCACACCCTGCACCTATTATTATTAATACTTACCCTCCGGAGTCCCGCGGCACAGCAGCAGCGCTTTAGAAATCACTGGGAAAATGAAAGCGCCATTTTCCAGATGTTTTGCACATGCACAGTAGGAAAATCACTGGGAAAATGGCCACCGCAACATTTTCTTGGAGCTCTGCGAATGTGCTTTATACTTTGGGACAGCTAGTGCCCAGAGCTATAGCCCTAGAGAGGAGGGGGCCCAGACAGAGCCTTCACACGGGCCTCCTCCTCTCTAGAAATGCCCCTGCCAAAAACACTCATTAGCTTTGGTTTCAACATCTTGAAAGGTAGCAAGCATTGCCCAGATGTTATTCTTGACTTTTGCTGCTCAATTTAATATTACTCAGGGTGTACAGTACCATTATTATTATTAACACTTTACAGTACATTCTTTCTTTCAAAGTGGAGCACATTTGTAGTCTACAATGTACATTTGTGTGTTATTAGATAAAGCTGAATGTGTTATGGATTTTGATAGGTTTCATTTATTTTTGTCCTAATTTTACATGTGTTGTAACGCTATTTAATATAATACAATAATACAAATAAAAGGTAAAAGCACTTACGGACACGCAGACACACAGAAATTTTTATGATGCAATATACTGTATTTTAAAAATATATACTGTTTACAGTTTTTTCATATGTGTTGGATAATGACGATTTTTGAACATTTTGGGGGGGAAAATTAGCCAGTTAAGTGGTTATAATGTAGATTGAAAGATGGAATTTTTGTTGCGCTAATTCACTTACAGTATATAGTTATTACATTGTATTCCATAAGTAAAATGGGTGTATTCCAACAGTTTGATGTCCAATTTTGCAGGAAATATAAATATTTAAAAGTATGAAAAAAAAAATAATGATAGTTTTAATTTTCAATATTTATGTTTTGTACATTATTTAAGTTTTATTCTTTTTTTGCGAGTTTGCTATAAACTGAATAATTGTAAAACACCAAAAACTGGGGACTACTGTATATGATGCAAGAAATTTTGCCATTAAATTGGAATGCCAGATTACTTTTTTAAATATTTAAAGGCTTCAATTGTCAAGAGAAAAAATGCATAATGATTTCTTCTTAAAATGTCCCTTAAAGTGCTAGATTGGGTAGTCCTAAATATTTGATAAAGAAGCTATATGAAGGAGTTGATGTGTGTGAAGTTCAAAGAGCAGTTTACAAATATGTTTGCTCCTATGTCATTGCAAAGCCTCCCCACACTGAAGGTATTCTGCAAGAAAATAAAAAAAAAAGTCAAATATTCTGCATACAGAATTAAGTAAAATATTTGAAATGATTACTTTTTCTTTCCAGGTTTTTCTACAATAAACGTATTACATAGAAAATAATCTGTCTCCACCTCCAGTAGATGATAGTTTTTAAAGTGGCACATTCCAAGTCAATAACTTGAATCGCTTAGTAATTAAACTGCTCAGATATATAAGATAGACAGCCTCTCTTACCACTCATTTAGCAGCTCCATGCTGCCTCTGCAATGCAAAGGTGCAGGTATAGGGGGTCATTCCGAGTTGTTAGCTCGTTGCCGATTTTCGCTATACTGCGATTAGTCGCTTACTGCGCATGCGCAAGGTTCGCAGAGCGCATGCGCTTAGTTATTTTACACAAAAGTTAGGTATTTTACTCACGGCATAACAAAGCTTTTTCATCGCTGTGCTGATCGTAGTGTGATTGACAGGAAGTGGGTGTTTCTGGGCGGAAACTGGCCGTTTTATGGGAGTGTGCAGAAAAACGCAGGTGTTCGAGTTGCAAAACGCAGGAGTGGCTGGAGAAACGGGGGGAGTGGTTGGGCAAACGCTGGGTGTGTTTGCGACGTCAAACCAGGAACGAAAAGGACTGAGCTGGTCGCAATGGCTGAGTAAGTCTGGAGCTACTCAGAAACTGCTAAGAAATTTCTATTTGCAATTCTGCTAATCTTTCGTTCGCAATTCTGCCTAGCTAAGATACACTCCCAGAGGGCGGCGGCTTAGCGCGTGCAATGCTGCTAAAAGCAGCTAGCGAGCGAACAACTCGGAATCACCCCCCTAGTACAGTCAGCAGTAGAACAGAAGCATAACAAGCCTGTCATGGGAGGGGTGTGGTGCTCAGGGCAAATCAACTTGTGCGAGATAACTTGACAGGTTAAATTATTCCGGTTACAACAAACTTCAGTGACAGCTTCTGCAGATTAAATATTAATGGTATTTAGCTGATAATGCAGTTATATTATAATGCATTTACTATGTACTAGCTGGACTACCCAGCATTGCCCGGGATTCTAAGAACAAATATTAAACACACAGTTTAAATAACATTGTAGATAGCTGAACACCCATACTTTGCTACGGGAAGAGGATGGTAAATTAGAATGATAGTTGTTTGTTAATTTACGTTGGTTGGAGATCTAGTATATAGGCATATCTTGCTTCCCTGACGCACTTTGTGTAGTGGCCGGACCCCTTTTTGTTCCCCAAAGGGACCCTGCTTTTCCCACTATACAACTCTCAGTCTGTGGCTTCCTACTGCCTCCATTCCCCTCCTCACATCATGTCAGTGCCCCTGTGAAATTATCAATTTTTTCACAGTTTCTTATATAGCACAGCACATTATGTATCTCCTGATATACTCTGTGCTACTGGGGGACAGTGCTACTTCCACTATATAACGCTCAGTGTGTGGGTTTGTGCTGTCTGCAGTCCCCTCCTCACATCATGTCACTGGCCCTGTCACATGCAGCCCTGTCATCACTGACATATACATGTCCTGAAATAGTCTGTGCTGCTGACCCACCCCTAGGGGTGCTACTGGTGTGTTACCCCCACAGTGTTTGTTCCCAGAGTGTAAGCCATATGTGTAGCAAGTTTGTTGTAAATTGCTCCAGGCATTCCAGAGTTATGCGGTCTGCTGAAAAACTCTGTGCTGCTGCCTCATCCCTAGGGGTGCTACAGGTGTCTTACCCCCACAGTGTTTGTTCCCAGTGTGTAAGTAATTTGTGTAGCAAGTTTGGTGTAAATTGCTCCAGGCATTCCAGAGTTATGCTGTCTGCTGAAAAACTCTGTGCTGCTGCTTCACCCCTGGGGATGCTAGGGGTGTCTTACCCAATCAGTGCTTGTTCCCAGATTGCAGGTCATATGTGTACAAAGTTTGTTGTAAATTGGTCCAGGCATTTGGGAGTTATGCTTTCTCCTGTAATACTCTGTGCTGCTGTCCCACCGCTAGGGGTGCTAGGCGTGTCTAACCCCCACAGAGTTTGTTCCCAGATTGTAAGTCAGATGTGTACCAAGTTTGGTGTAAATTGCTCCAGCCCTTTCACAGTTATGCTGCCTTCTGACATACTCTGTGCTGCTGTCCCACCCCTAGGGGTGCTAGGGGTATCTGACCCCCACATTGTTTGTTCCCAGAGTGTAAGTCATATGTGTACCAATTTTTGAGTACATTGCTCCAGCAATTCCAGAGTTATGCTGTCTACTGATATACTCTGTGCTGCTGTCTCCCCCCAAGGGGACATAGGGAGTTCTAATTGCTTTAGTTGCCTCCGCTGTATTTTAATACACTTGTATGTCAAATTTCACGATCTTTGCTTGTAAACTGTGGATTTGTATAGAAAGACAAACAGAAGGACAAATTTTCACTTTGATATAGTAGATAATTGTAATCCAACAACTCACCACTTGTGAATAATGTTGCCTCATATATGCTCTAAGTCACAAGCAAAGAGGGTACACTTAGAGACTTTTTAGGTTTCAAAAACAGGTCCTTTATGTATGAAATATTTCAGTAATGTTTATATCATGTACTGTTTAAATCTAATGGATCATGTACAGTATCTATATACTGTACGCTTGATATCATGAGCTGCTTTGACTTGCAGTCCTACAACAGCTGGCGAGCCACTGGTTAACTTCCTTTGATTTAACTATGATAATCTAACTCTATATCAAATGTATGTCAACTGGAAAAAATAGCATTATTAATACTGTATTACAAATAGCAAAATAAGCAACTACTGGCAGGGCTTACAGTGGTCCTGGAGAGGTGGTGGAACTCATCAACCCGCCACTCCCCCCCCCCCCTTCCTTACAGTAAGCGGAGCCAGGGCCGGTGTTAGTGTTCTCGGCGCCCCGCTGCAAACTATAAATTAGTGCCCTACTTCCCATACTTTTTAAAGGGATATTGATCTCACAAAGAAGCGGGCTGTAGATGGAGAGGACCATGGAGCCACCGGTACCTGAAGAAAGGGGAGGTGGCTGCAGCTCATCAGTAACACTAGCGCCACTTGCATCATCGATTTGACGTACTGTAGGTGATGGGGCTGGCTTTGCTGTTGGAATTACTGTACAGGGCAATGGTGGAGGTGAAACTAGTTCCCCATAATATTACAGAGGGTGGAACTTAGTTCCACCTCATTCCCCCCACAATTTAACCCCTGACTACGGGGATATAGTTACAGCTGTCCTGAATGTTCTCAGCTTCAGGAGCACATTTGTATAGGCTAAAACTAAGGAAATATGTAAATTGACTACAGATCAGACATAACAGTAAGAACATTAAAGATAAAAATATATAAGGTTACTAGGAAGCAAGCCTAATCTCTTAAACTGTGCAGCAAACAATTTTATGATCCAGATCTTAGTGTAGAGATGAGCGGGCTCGGTTCTCAGAGAACCAAGCCCACCAGAACTTCTGAGATCCGAGGGGATCCGAGACAGGACTTGGATCTCCCCACCTGCCGCGGATCCCAAAACAAGGCAAAACTTCATCCTCCTGCTGTCGGAACACACGGGTTTTGGATTCCAGCTTAATATTTCAAAATACACACAGGACACCAGAGGAAGCTGCTAGTGGAACAGATACAAAGGGAGAGAAGCCTCACTCACTGCTGTGCATAATTGTTAGTCCCAGGTCTGCACTATGCAACTTTACGTTCGGTACACTGAAGATCTCTCTGGAGTGGGGACTAGGGAGTAATAGGAGTTGCTGACCATGGAGTGGCTGGTACAGCTCAGACTACAAGGTTCTCTGTGTGATCCTTCTGGCTCCGGAGCTGCTACTAGGGATTTGTTTGTGTGATCAGATCCTCACCCCTGTCTATGCCTCTGGGAAGGGGTAAAGTGGACAGTGTCCTTGTGAAATTGGTGCTACTGCTGCTGCTCCCCCCAGTGCTGGCATAGGTGCACGGCCAGCTGTGTGCAGGTGAGGGCCTGCGCTTACTAAGTGTTTCCGCCATGTGGTGCCTTACTCCCCGCTGTCTCCCCTCTCCCCCCTGCATCCCCACTCTGATCCCTGTGTTCTCACTCTAGCAATTTACTTAACAAACCTCTAACCACTGTGATAAGTACTCTGATAATTAGGATCAAAGCCAACCGCATATTTCATATTATCCGCTCTCAACTACTTTCTGATATTCTAATCTGATTTGAATTATATGAGATAACCATTATTATAAAAGTCAGCATTTTTATATTAAAATTGCCCCCCCCCCTTTTTTAGCAGTAATCGTGAGTCTGTGAGGGGATTGGGTAGCTGGCCTGGACTGTACCTGTTTCCTGCAGCAAATACTGACACTTTGGAGTTTGTAGTGTGCATCCCCAGAAATCTGAACTCACGCTACGCACATCAATGTTTGACCATGTTTCTGACAGCACTGACATCTTACTACTGATTTTGGAACAGTATGACTGATATAAGAAACAGTCTAATGGCCATGAGGGGAAGCAGTTGTCTACGTGCTCTGGCCTGGTGGGAAATTAGAATGAAATAAAAAAAAAAACATTACATACGCAAGATGTCTTATTTTCTTACTTATTGAACCACCCTCCTATATACAAGCATTGATGTGCTTGGTATATTAGTAATGAATGAGATTAAAGATACTGGGCCAGATGCATCATCGCTTGGAAAGTGATAAAATGGAGAGTGAAAAAGTACCAGCCAATCAGCTCCTAACTGCCATTTTTTAAAACACAGCCTGTTACATGGCAGGTGGGACCTGATTGGCTAGTACTTTTTCACTCTCCATTTTATCACTTTCCAAGCGATGATGCATCTAGCCCTCTTTCTATCTCTCTCCCACCACCTAAGGTATAGATGTTGTCCCATTGCTGTACCTCAGGTTTGTAGGAAAAAGTCCTCAAAAAACAAAATAGTTTTAGGTTAATATGAATAACAATACCAATGTGAGGAGTGATTGAAGTCACTGTTTTGTCCAAAGTTTAAAATATATTTTGTAGCTTTGATTCTCGCCTGCTGATCAATACTTATATACAGAATAGAAGATAAAAAAAAAATCATTCAGATTTAATATTAAAAAAATCGAGATTACAGATCTCAAGGAAGGATAGTAGATAATGACAGATACAATTAAATTATCAGCCAACATCTATTATAACAAAAAAGAACCCCTAAAGAACACATAATGGTGTAAAATACACAAAGGTAACACAAATACACATAAAAAGAGTTAACGTATACCTCCACCAACTTGATAACATTTCCTATTAATCAACATTAAGACATTAACGTTCTAATGATACCAAAAATATTGAGAGACATATTGGTTATACCACTGGGTGCATCAGATATAAAAGACTACACTTTTTACAACCTCAGTTCTATCTAAGAAATAACCAATAGAAACAACAAACTAGGTAAAAGTGGTGTAAAAAGATTAGGATAAATAAAATTAAATGTACATAAAACAGTAAAACTTCCTTTGTGATGAGAAGATGTGATCTCCAAAGTACTGTAAGTCATAAATACTGTATGTAAAATAAACATAGAATCAATACTGCAACTGACAATCTAATAAAGAATGTTGCTACAAAAAAAATGTGATAGGTATAATGCAGGGGGATTGTAAAATTAGGATGGTATCGGGATCCCGAAGTTTGGGATGCCGGCAGTCAGAATACCAACAGTGTCATTCCGATGCTCAAGATCCGGACACCTAATTGGTAAGTATACTATCCCCTAAACTCCCTAACCCTCACCCACCCTCCCGGTGGACCTTCATTCCTGATTCATTTGGGATCTTGGCACTGGCATTTGGATCCATGTCAGGACTCCGGCATCAGTATTCCAAGCATATTCCAATTACTGTGATCCTTTTCGGATATCATAAAATGTGTATGCAATACTACAGCAATATACAGGTTCCTTAACACAGCACAAAGGAGCAAAGAGTGGATATAACATTCTTATAGAAATGACATGCAATACTTGACAGTACATGCAAGAGTTAAGTAACTAGTCTATTTAACAACATATCTTCTGCATTAGAAAATCTAATGCACTCTCCATTACGTTCAGTGGCTTCTGCCTTTTCAGAGCATGGATTACACTCAGGGACATCTTTAGAGAGGAGGAGGCCAGTGTGCGGATTCCTTCTGAGCCTCCTCCTCTGCAGCCTGCAGCTCGCTTAACGCTGGGCACTAAGGTCACTTTTGGACCCTAGCACTTTCACTTTCCCAGAGTCTAGTGCGCGTCTCCGTGAAAATGGCGTGGCAGACATTTACCCAGTGGTTTTCTGACTGCGTATGTGCAAAACGGTGGGAAAATGTGCACTGCATCATTTTCCCAATGATTTCTGCAGCGATGCTGCTGAAACGCAAGACTCCGGAGGGTAAGTATTGAAAAAAATGGGTGCAGGGTGTGTGGTGTGGTCTTTATGGTACACAGGCCTTTAGCAGATGGCTCTTCACATCCACCTCCAGTAGCTGCAGGTATCTAGGAAGTGTTGCAACCAATGGTAAAGTGCTTCACTAGACAGCCTCTTTATGGAAACAATATCCAGTTTTGCAAGCTTTGCTAAATAGATCCAAGAAATTAGTTAAACAAAGCAACATGAAATATTATTTATTATAGAAAAACTTTGATAAATAATAAAAAGGCGCCATGTCTAGGCGATTTACTCTTCCATTTAAAATTTGTAAATAAGTAAGTTAGGAGTTTATTATCTTTACTAGTATTTTGGACCCAACATTTGATGAGTTGTTAACTGGGGCTTTTGTTGCAGAGTTTTTTTTACCACTCCCATCTCCCCTTATACCCATCTTCTCCCATCTCCCTCTATTCATGTCTTACCCTATTGCTGTCTTTTTCCTCTTCCATCTCCCTCTATTGAAATATTGTGTACAATTGGTGGCATGCCAGAGGTATGTACTAACCAGCAGAATGTATTAGTAGTCCAGTGGCTAAACAAGTAGTGGGGTCTATTGAGGATAGTAGGTAAAGCTGTAGTCACCATGGTTACACGGGTTAACACATGAAGCGGAGTCTGTAATGGAGCTGGGTTGGTTCAGTTCATCACCGGTGTCTGTAGAAAAGGTGTGGGTAGCAGGGCAGGGTGCTGAAAAAGGAAATGGCCGTCTTAACCTTAGTTCTCTGGAGCTAAGGTTGAGACAGCAATCTCCCAATGGGTATGGGACCCAGGGTCGACAGTGTCTAGGTCGACACCCATTACGTCAACACCTATTGGTCGACAGTGGCTAGGCCGACACTAGCAATAGGTCGACACAGTGATTAGGTTGACATGAACATGGTCGATGGGAAAAAGGTTGACATCAGTATTTCATGTTTTTTTGGTGCAGTTTTCTTCATAAAGTGACTAGGAACCCCAATTAGTGCACCATGGCCCTCATTCCGAGTCGTTCGCTCGGTAATTTTCTTCGCATCGCAGCGTTTTTCCGCTTAGTGCGCATGCGCAATGTTTGCACTGCGACTGCGCCAAGTAATTTTGCTATGAAGATAGTTTTTTTACTCACGGCTTTTTCTTCGCTCCTGCGATCGTAGTGTGATTGACAGGAAATGGGTGTTACTGGGCGGAAACACTGCGTTTTATGGGCGTGTGGATAAAAACGCTACCGTTTCCGGAAAAAACGCGGGAGTGGCTGGAGAAACGGAGGAGTGTCTGGGCGAACGCTGGGTGTGTTTATGACGTCAAACCAGGAACGACAAGCACTGAACTGATCGCAGATGCCGAGTAAGTCTGAAGCTACTCTGAAACTGCTAAGTAGTTTGTAATTGCAATATTGCGAATACATCGTTCGCAATTTTAAGAAGCTAAGATTCACTCCCAGAAGGTGGAGGCTTAGCGTGTGTAACTCTGCAAAAATCGCCTTGCGAGCGAACAACTCGGAATGAGGGCCCATGTCCCCTTGCATGGCTCGCTTCATTCGCCATGCTTCGAGCAAGGTGCTTCGCTGCACACGGCACAGGCTACCATTCCAAATCGCAGTCCACGTGGATCGTAAAGTATAAAAGTTCAAAAAAAGAAAAACATTTGAAAAATCATGTCGACCTAATGGCCATGTCAAGTTATTTCTAGTGTCGACCTATTAACTGTCGACCAATGGGTGTCGACCTAAAGGGTGTCGACCTAAGTGGTGTCGACCCTGAGTCTGAATACCCTCCCAATATGTTACTCTACACAGTAACAAGATTACACGGTGCATGCAAATTGCTATCTACAGCAGCCATCTTGGTTGGAAACATAAAGCTTCCATGGAGGAAACATGTTTGAATATGTACAGTAGCACACTTCTATACCAATAACCTTTAATGTCTGGTAGATGCAGACGGTCTATCTTCTGTATGCCTACTCCCCCACTTTCTCTAATCTTCCTACCTGGCAGATGCAGGCTGTATATCTTCTTTATAGCTCCTCCTTTTATCACTCCTACTTGAAAGATGATGTAGTCTCCTGACTGCCAATGTGGATGAGTGTTTCTGACAACTGCTGGGTCAAAAATCTACTCCTCCCTATCATCAGCATGTCTGTGTGTTTGACTGCTGCCTGTCCCTGCACTAATTTCGCTATCTTTTGCCCATCACAGACACCTCGGACCCTGCAATAGAGCCTGGCTGTATAACCTTCTCATCCAGCTTGTGGGTGCGTTCCAGCCTGGAACTGTCTACTTCTGGTGTGGGAGTGGGGAGTGTGCATTCTGTGACCAGAAAGGCATTAAGAGTGAGAGCTGCAAGGGGATGGAGGGGGCGGAGCTTGTTTGCAATTCTCTAGCTGATTTGCACTAGATACATAGCTTTACCTCTGTATAAAAATTATTTTTAATTAGAAATGGTAAGAATTATCTTAAATACTGTACATCAATTTAGGAAAGAAAATATTTTTAATTAAGTCTTCCCTACCCAAAGGTGACAAATCCATTAAACCAGCTGTCTAGATAGGATACTATAGATGGCAGAAGCAAATTGGAGGTTTGGGTTGTCTCATCCCAATTTGGCTGGAGACTTGTGCCAAAGTCCAGCAATATAGGGGTAAATTTACTAAGATGGAAGTTCTGTTTAAGATGGGATGTTGCCCATAGCAACCAATCTGATTCCAGGTATTATCTTCTAGAATGTGTTAGATAAATGAGACGTAGGATCTGATTGGTTGCTATAAATAGAACTCCCATCTTAGTAAATTTGCCCCATAGTCTTTGCATTTAGAAACAAAGAAATCAACAAGTCCATATAAATTGAAAAGCCCAAAATCTTTCCAATTGCCATGAGGATACCTATTTTCCAAGTGGTGATTGCCCTTTGAATCCAAATTGACGACAAGACAAGACAAAACAAGACAGCACATTTTTGAAAAGTAATCATTCCTTTCCCACAAAATATTTGGAAAGTACTGTATAGCAAATGAAATAAAGAAAAATTAACACTGTAATGTATTTTTAAATGTCTGTAGTTATTTTCCTGTCACACATGAATGTAGTTTGTCCCGGCGACAGGGGGGACAAAGAGGACACCCATGTGGGGCCTCGAAGGTCGAGGGGCCCCGTGGATTAAGGACTCTTAAAGGGGTCCGCAACATCTATTAATTTTTATGCTGCTCACTATACTGCCAACTGACTAAATTAATTAACAGGCAGGCCGCTCCCACCCCCGCTCGCCACACCCCACTTACCCTGTCCTGGTCATGACGCTGATGCTGCTCTGTGCGCCTTCCCCTTCTCTGTCTCCTTCTGCTGCCGAGCCGAGGAGCTGCAGCCCTGAGCAAGCCCAACATGTGTCCCACAGCCTCCCTCTAGCATCTGCCACACTTCCCAATGTTACAGTCTTTTTATATATATATATAACCAAAGGTTCTCATGGTGGAAAGACCAGCAAAACCAGCGATAGATTAATAAAAGATTTATCTTCAATTAGCATAACAACATCATCTCATGAAGTAGTAATAAAGGTAAACTTAGCATATGATGACAGGCATAAGCAGCTTAGGGCATGGCAACCCCCACCCTATATATATATATATATATATATATATATATATATTTTTTTATTTTTTTTATATATATTTTTTATATATATATATATATATATATATATATATATATAGTTTGTATATAATATATGTATATTTATTTATTCACATGTGTGTGTGTTTGTGTATGTATATGTATATATATATATATATATATATATATATATATATATATATATCTTAGAGATGTGCACCGGAAATTTTTCGGGTTTTGTGTTTTGGTTTTGAATTCGGTTCCGCGGCTGTGTTTTGGATTCGGACGCATTTTGGCAAAACCTCCGTGAAAATTTTTTGTCGGATTCGGGTGTGTTTTGGAATCGGGTGTTTTTTTTACAAAAAACCCTCAAAAACAGTTTAAATCATAGATTTTCGGGGTAATTTTGATCCCATATTATTATTAACCTCAATAACCACAATTTCCACTCATTTCCAGTCTATTCTGAACACCTCACAATATTATTTTTAGTCCTAAAATTTGCACCGAGGTCGCTGGATGACTAAGTTTAGCGACCCAAGTGGCCGGCACAAACACCTGGCCCATCTAGGAGTGGCACTGCAGTGTCAGACAGGATGGCACTTAAAAAAATTAGCCCCAAACATCACATGATGCAAAGATAATTAAAAAAGAGAGGTGCAAGATGGAATTGTCCTTGGGCCCTCCCACCCACCCTTATGTTGTATAAACAGGACATGCACACTTTAACAAACCCATCATTTCAGCGACAGGGTCTGCCACACGACTGTGGCTGAAATGACTGGATGGTTTGGGTCCCCACTAAAAAATAAGCAATCAATCTCTCCTTGCACAAACTGGCTCTACAGAGGCATGATGTCCACCTCCTCCTCATCCTCCGATTCATCACCCTTTTCACTGTGTACATCCCCCTCCTCACAGAGTATTAAATTCGTCCCCACTGGAATCCACCATCTCTGGTACCTGTGTACTTTCTGGAGGCAATTGCTGGTGAATGTCTCCACAGAGGAATTGATTATAATTCATTTTGATGAACATCATCTTCTCCACATTTTCTGGAAGTAACCTCGTACGCCGATCGCTGACAAGGTGACTGGCTGCACTAAACACTCTTTCGGAGTACACACTGGAGGGGGGGCAACTTAGGTAAAATAAAGCCAGTTTGTGCAAGGGCCTCCAAATTGCCTCTTTTTCCTGCCAGTATACGTACGGACTGTCTGACGTGCCTACTTGGATGCGGTCACTCATATAATCCCCCACCATTCTTTCAATGGTGACAGAATCATATGCAGTGACAGTAGACGACATGTCAGTAATCGTTGGCAGGTCCTTCAGTCCAGACCAGATGTCAGCACTCGCTCATGACTGCCCTGCATCACTGCCAGCGGGTGTTTTTGGAAATTTGATCCTTTTCCTGGCAGCTCCAGTGGCGGGAGAAAATGAAGGAGGAGCTGTTGGCGGGTCACGTTCCGCTTGACTTGACAAGTGTCTCACCAGCCAGTCTTTGAACATCTGCAGACTTGTGTCTGCCGGAAAGAGAGATACAACGTAGGCTTTAAACCTAGGATCGAGCATGGTGGCCAAAATGTAGTGCTCTGATTTCAACAGATTGACCACCCGTGAATCCTGGTTAAGCGAATGAAGGGCTCCATCCACAAGTCCCACATGCCTAGCGCAATCGCTCCGTTTTAGCTCCTCCTTCAATCTCTCCAGCTGCTTCTGCAAAAGCCTGATGAGGGGAATGACCTGACTCAGGCTGGCAGTGTCTGAACTGACTTCACGTGTGGCAAGTTCAAAGGGTTGCAGAACCTTGCACAATGTTGAAATCATTCTCCACTGCGCTTGAGTCAGGTGCATTCCCCCTCCTTTGCCTATACCATAGGCAGATGTATAGGCTTGAATGGCCTTTTCCTGCTCCTCCATCCTCTGAAGCATATAGAGGGTTGAATTCCACCTCGTTACCACCTCTTGCTTCAGCTGATGGCGGGGCAGGTTCAGGAGTGTTTGCTGCTGCTCCAGTCTTCGACACGCGGTGGCTGAATGCCGAAAGTGGCCCGCAATTCTTCTGGCCACCGATAGCATCTCTTGCACGCCCCTGTCATTTTTTAAATAATTCTGCACCACCAAATTCAATGTATGTGCAAAACATGGGACGTGCCGGAATTTGCCCAATTGTAATGCACGCACAATATTAGTGGCGTTGTCCGATGTCACAAATCCACAGGAGAGTCCAATTGGGGTAAACCAATCTGCGATGATGTTCCTCAGTTTCCGTAAGAGGTTGTCAGCTGTGTGCCTCTTATGGAAAGTGGTGATACAAAGCGTAGCCTGCCTAGGAACGAGTTGGCATTTGCGAGATGCTGCTACTGGTGCCGCCGCTGCTGTTCTTGCTGCGGGAGGCAATACATCTACCCAGTGGGCTGGCACAGTCATATAGTCCTGAGTCTGCCCTGCTCCACTTGTCCACATGTCCACAACTGCATTTTTTAGAACACTGGTGAGTCTTTTTCTGACGTCTGTGTACATTCTCGGTATTGCCTGCCTAGAGAAATGGAACCTAGATGGTATTTGGTACCGGGGACACACTACCTCAAGATATTCTCTAATTGCCTGTGAACTAACGCAGATACCGGATGCACGTCTAACACCAACACAGCTGCCAAGGCCTGAGTTATCCGCTTTGCAACAGGATGACTGCTGTGATATTTCATCTTCCTCACAAAGGACTGTTGGATAGTCAATTGCTTACTGGAAGTAGTACAAGTGGTCTTCCGACTTCCCCTCTGGGATGACAATCGACTCCCAGCAGCAACAACAGCAGTGCCAGCAGTAACAACAGCAGCAGTAGGCGTTCCACTCAAGGATCCATCAGAGGAATCCCAGTCAGGAGAGGACTCGTCAGACTTGCCAATGACATGGCCTGCAGGACTATTAGCGTTCCTGTCTAAGGGGGAAATTGACATTGAGGGAGTTTGTGGTGTGGTTTGCAGGAGCTTGGGTACAAGAGGAAGAAGGGATTTAGTTGTCAGTGGACTGCTTCCGCTGTCACCCAAAGTTTTTGATCCTGTCAATGACTTCTGATGAATGCACTCCAGGTGACGTTTAAGGGAGGATGTTCCTAGGTGGTTAACGTCCTTACCCCTACTTATTACAGCGTGACAAAGGCAACACACGGCTTGACACCTGTTGTCCGCATTTCTGTTAAAATAATTCAACACCGAAGAGGTGATTTTTTTGGTAATTTTACCAGGCATGTCAATGGCCATATTCATCCCACGGACAACAGGTGTCTCCCCGGATGCCTGACAAACAAACCACCTCACCATCAGATTCCTCCTTGTCAATTTCCTCCTCAGCGCCAGCAACACCCATATCCTCATCCTGATGTACTTCAACAGTGACATCTTCAATTTCAATCTCAAGAACTGGACTGTGGGTGCTCCTTCCAGCACTTGCAGGGGGCGTGCAAATGGTGGAAGGCGCCACCTCTCCCCCTCCAGTGTTGGGAAGGTCAGGCATCGCAACCGACACAATTGGACCCTCCTTGGGGATTTGTGATTTAGAAGAACGCACAGTTCTTTGCTGTGCTTTTGCCAGCTTAAGTCTTTTCATTTTTCTAGCGGGAGGATGAGTGCTTCCATCCTCATGTGAATCTGAACCACAAGCCATGAACATAGGCCAGGGCCTCAGCCGTTCCTTGCCACTCTGTGTCGTAAATGGCATATTGGCATGTTTACGCTTCTCCTCAGACGCTTTTAATTTAGAGTTTTGGGTCATTTCACTGAACTTTTGTTTTTTGGATTTTACATGCTCTCTACTATGACATTGGGCATCGGCCTTGGCAGACGACGTTGATGGCATTTCATCGTCTAGGCCATGACTAGTGGCAGCAGCTTCAGCACGAGGTGGAAGTGGATCTTGATCTTTCCCTATTTTACCCTCCACATTTTTGTTCTCCATTTTTTAATGTGTGGAATTATATGCCAGTAATATATCAATAGCAATGGCCTACTGTATCATACTGCTATATATATATATATATATATATACTATTGGTCAGCAAAATTCTGCACTGACCTCCTACTATATACTGCGCACAACTACAATGCAGCACAGATATGGATAGTATACTTGACGACACAGAGATAGAGCAATGGACTACTGTACCGTACTGCTATATATATATATATATATATATATATATATACTGGTGGTCAGCAAAATTCTGCACTATCCTCCTACTATATACTGCGCACAACTACAATGCAGCACAGATATGGATAGTATTACTTGACGACACAGAGGTAGAGCAATGGACTACTGTACCGTACTGCTATATATATATATATATATATATATTGGTGGTCAGCAAAATTCTGCACTGTCCTCCTACTATATACTGCACACAACTACAATGCAGCACAGACATGGATAGTATACTTGATGACACAGAGGTACAGTAATGGGCTACTGTACCGTACTGCTACATATATATATATATATATATATTCTGGTGGTCATCAAAATTCTGCACTGTCCTCCTACTATATACTGCGCACAACTATAATGCAGCACAGATATGGATAGTATTACTTGACGACACAGAGGTAGAGCAATGGACTACTGTACCATACTGCTATATATATATATATATATATATATTGGTGGTCAGCAAAATTCTGCACTGTCCACCTACTATATACTGCGCACAACTACAATGCAGCACAGACATAGATAGTATACTTGACGACACAGAAGTAGAGCAATGGACTACTGTACCGTACTGCTATATATATATATATATATATATATACTGGTGGTCAGCAAAATTCTACACTGTCCTCCTACTATATACTGCGCACAACTACAATGCAGCACAGATATGGATAGTATACTTGATGACACAGAGGTAGAGCAATGGACTACTGTACCGTACTGCTATATATATACTGGTGGTCAGCAAAATTTTCTGCACTGTCCTCCTACTACATACTGTGCACAACTACAATGCAGCACAGATATGGATAGTATACTTGACGACACAGAGATAGAGCAATGGACTACTGTACCGTACTGCTATATATATATATATATATATATATATACTGGTGGTCAGCAAAATTCTGCACTGTCCTCCTACTATATACTGTGCACAACTACAATGCAGCACAGATATGGATAGTATACTTGACGACACAGAGGTAGAGCAATGGACTACTGTACCGTACTGCTATATATATATATATATATATATATATATACTGGTGGTCAGCAAAATTCTGCACTGTCCTCCTACTATATACTGCGCACAACTACAATGCAGCACAGATATGGATAGTATACTTGACGACACAGAGGTAGAGTAATGGACTACTGTACCGTACTGCTATATATATATATATATATATATATATATATATATATATACTGGTGGTCAGCAAAATTCTACACTGTCCTCCTACTATATACTGTGCACAACTACAGTGCAGCACAGATATGGATAGTATAATTGATGACACAGAGGTAGAGCAATGGACTACTGTACCGTACTGCTATATATATATTCTGGTGGTCAGCAAAATTCTGCACTGTCCTCCTACTATATACTGCGCACAACTGTAATGCAGCACAGATATGGATAGTATACTTGACGACACAGAGGTAGAGCAATGGACTACTGTACCATACTGCTATATATATATACTGGTGGTCAGCAAAATTCTGCACTGTCCTCCTACTATATACTGCGCACAACTACAATACAGCACAGATATGGAGCGTTTTCAGGCAGAGAACGTAGATATTTGCAGCACACTGAGCACAGATATTTGCAGCACACTGAACACAGAAACTGAGAGAACGCAGCCACGTCCTCTCGCTATCATCTCCAATGCACGAGTGAAAATGGCGGTGATGCATGGCTCTTTATATGCAATACGAATCTTGCCAGAATACGACAGCGGGATGATGACGTTCGGGCGCATTCGTGTTAACCGAGCAAGGCGGGAAGATCTGAGGCTGGCTTGGACCCGTGTAAACCACGTGAAGTTTGGGCGGGTTCGGATCTCGAGGGACCGAACCCGCTCATCTCTAATATATATATATATATATATATATATACACACACGCGCGCACACACAGTATTTGTATATTTGTATGTCGAGGGTGCTTGTGGGAGGGGGTCCTACAGATACAATTGTACCAGGCCCCAAGATTTCTGTTGCCGTCCCTGATTGTAGTAATTGTGTAAATCCTTTCAAAATGATTGACAGTCCTCTGAACCAGCCGTGGCCAACCCGTGGCTCTCGGGACGCATGCGGCTCTTTCTACCTCCGCATGCGGCTCGGCTCCCTGCTCCTGCCTCCTGGCTTCCGCTGCCCAGCGCCCTGCTAAGAGCACCAGCCTGTGAGCCAGTCAGAGCTCGCAAACTGGCAGCAGTGATCCCTGATTGGCTGCCGGACTGCAAGCTCTGATTGGCTCACAGGCTGTATTGGACACTGTGGGGCATATCTGTATCTGGCACTGTGGGGACATGTTTATCTGGGGGCATATACAGTATGTATCTGGCACTGTGGGGACATGTGTATCTGGCACTGGGAGCATATATGCATCTGGCACTGTGGGGACATGTGTATCTGGCACTGGGGACTTATCTGGCACTGTGGGGCATATATGTATCTGGCACTGTGGGGGCATGTGTAACTGGCACTGGGGGCAGGGCCGGATTAACAATGGGGCGAATGGAGCTGCAGCTCCAAGCCCCCCATTGAAAATAGGCCCAAAGAGTTCCCTGCAGTCCAGTGCAGCCAGTGCTGACAAGAGAAAACAACTTTTCTCCTGTCATCACTCAAAAGCAAATGCCTCCCTGTCCCTGCTCCCTCCCGGCCAGGGCTCCTCCTATTCCATCCAGACCGCCAGCAACAGTGCACAAACGGCCTCTTGCCCTGTGTTGCCACTTGCCAGAAGCTCAAACTCCCGATATTTGCTAAGCCCCACCCCCTCGGCAGCCTGAACGAAGCTGTGCTTGCTCAGACTGCCAAAAACTCTGCTATAATGCTATCCATAAAGCCTGCTGGAGCCCCCCCACCTTTCTCACGGGTAACCAGAAGCTCCGCCCACAGGCCTGACTAGCTCCGCCCCTTGGAAGTCAGCCATGTGTCTCCTTGCAGAGTGCAGCCTCTCTATACAGAAGCCTTGGAGACCACTGCAGCTGATCTGTAAGTAAAGTCTGCACTGCAGGGCAGACACAGACATATAACAATAAATTATTGATTTAAGTACTATGGTGTGGCATAATGTGTGTGCACCACAACACCAGGGGGGCAGTGTTGATATGAGGGCCCCCTCTCTAAGGTGCCCCCCAAATGCTTAATCCGGCCCTGCCGGTGACCACTGTATCTCCACAACAGCACACGGCAGTTTTCTCGCTGCTGCTGCAGTGACATTACCTGAACCCAGAGAAGGCCACCTGTGCAGTGAGATGGCTCCCTGCACTGACCTAATACAGTGTAGCAGTGGCGCTCTCGCAAACTCCCGATATACCCGGGCTGACTCCCCCCAGAGTTGACTCTGGCCCAGTGTCCACTTTACAGTACACAAAATCCAGATGATAAACATGAAAAGGGAAATAATACACATATATGGGTGGTAATGCTTTAGAATAATTGTTTTAGAGTAATTGTTTAGTCCATAAGTGTCCAGAAAAGGAAAGCCTAATGTGCCGGGATATTTTTGATAGAAGATGAGGACAGTGTCTCGCCACCATTCAATTCTACTGGAAAACGTACCGAAACTCACATAAAATAGGGTAAGGACAAGTATGTAGTAAAGGTATCTTTTGAAGATCTATCCCACGTGATGTAAGGCAATACGTAAAAGACAGATGACGTACCCCACTTACTTTAGAAGGGGGATTAATCCCACGTATCAAGGTTTCTTTTAAGCCAGGACCAGAGAAAACTTCCAAGATACTTCAAAGCAGTTTACTTGAAAGAATGTCCATAAAAACAGCAATCAGATACTTTTCTAAGTGGTTTTTCAACTCTCTGGTTAATGAAGGGCATGCAGGTCTAGGTGTATTTAGACAGGGCAACTGATGTAATCCGGTTTTACACCAATGCTAACATGCTCGATATGACACCAAAAAGTAATATCCCTTGAAAAGTAACAAAATGTCTAATCTAAAAACATAATAAGGTAAAAAGGTATGAACTCACTGCCTGATATCACCAACGGCGTTTCGACCTCTTGGGTCATTTTGTTACTTTTCAAGGGATATTACTTTTTGGTGTCATATCGAGCATGTTAGCATTGGTGTAAAACCGGATTGCATCAGTTGCCCTGTCTAAATACACCTAGACCTGCATGCCCTTCATTAACCAGAGAGTTGAAAAACCACTTAGAAAAGTATCTGATTGCTGTTTTTATGGACATTCTTTCAAATAAACTGCTTTGAAGTATCTTGGAAGTTTTCTCTGGTCCTGGCTTAAAAGAAACCTTGATACGTGGGATTAATCCCCCTTCTAAAGTAAGTGGGGTACGTCATCTGTCTTTTACGTATTGCCTTACATCACGTGGGATAGATCTTCAAAAGATACCTTTACATACTTGTCCTTACCCTATTTTATGTGAGTTTCGGTACGTTTTCCAGTAGAATTGAATGGTGGCGAGACACTGTCCTCATCTTCTATCAAAAATATCCCGGCACATTAGGCTTTCCTTTTCTGGACACTTATGGACTAAACAATTACTCTAAAACAATTATTCTGAAGCATTACCACCCATATATGTGTATTATTTCCCTTTTCATGTTTATCATCTGGATTTTGTGAGACGTTTCAAAGAGTGATCAATCAGGAAAGGACACCCCAATATGTGACGTATAATATTTTATTATTATATTTCATTTAATTAATTACTTTGTTATCGCCTTTGATCCACCACCTCATCTCTTTTTTGCATAATATTGTTTAATCTGTTATTTGGACGGATTGAGGATTGAGATTGGGCTGATAACTTGTTGCGCCAGGAATTTACACTATCATTTTGTTTCACTTTACAGTACAGCTTACTGCTCAGGCAGCCACTGTCAGAAGGATGATGTCAGTCACTCCCTCAACCCTGGCACACCCTGGTGGAGGCATTGCCTGCCGGAAGGCGGATGACGGCACTCCTCGACCTTGATCCCAGCCAACCCCGTACTGGAGGCAAGCATTGCAGTCTTGCATGTTCCCCCTTTTCTATTATTGATAAGTGCCCCACAGGTTTGTTGCCCAGAGGCTCCACAAACCTTAAACTGTCCATGAAGGTAGCGCAGTATTGTGGTGTGGGGAGGTAGATGTAGTGCGGGAATGTAGTCTGGGGACCAGTGAAATAGTGTGGAGATGTAGTGTGGGGAGGTAGCATAGTGATATACCGCAGGGATGTAGTGTGGGGAGGTAGCATAGTGATATACCGCAGGGATGTAGTGTGGGGAAGTAGCATAGTGATAAACGACAGGGATGTAGTGTGGGGAGGTAGCATAGTGACATACGGCAGGGATGTAGTGTGGGGAGGTAGTGTGGTGATATAGTGTGTCAAGGTATAGTGTGGAGATGTAGTGTGGGGAGGTAGCATAGTGAAATACGGTGGGGAGGTAGCATAGTGATGTAGTGTGGGGAGGTATAGTGTGGAGATGTAGTGTGAGTAGGTAGCATAGTGATATACTGTGGGGAGTAGCTTGGGGAGGTAGATATAGTGATGTAGTGTGGGGAGGTAGTGCAGTGATATAGTATGTCACCACACACCCCTGCCCACCTGGAAGAATTTCTCTACGGCGCTGATCACACTACCTGCAAAGGCACATAGTAGGCCCTTCCTAAATTTCAGCTCCAGGCCCACGTGGACCTTAATCTGGCACTGACTGGGGGCATATATGTATCTGGCACTGTGGGGCATATATGTTTCTGACACTGTGGGGACATGTGCATCTGGCACTGGGGGCATATCTGTATCTGGCACTGTGGGGACATCTAGCACTGGGTGCATATCTGGCACTGTGGGGCATATATGTATCTGGCACTGTGGAGGCATGTGTATCTGGCACTGGGGGCATATTTGTATCTGACACTGTGGGGACATGTGCATCTGGCACTGGGGGCATATCTGGCACTATGGGGCATATATGTATCTGGCACTGGGAGCATATATGTATCTGGCACTGGGAGAATATATGTAACTGGCACTGTGGGGACATGTGTATCTGGCACTGGGGGCATATCTTGCACTGTGGGGCATATATGTATCTGGCACTGTGGGGGCATGTGTATCTGCCACTGAGGGCATATATGGATCTGACACTGTGGGGACATGTGTATCTGGCACTGGGGGCATATCTGTATCTGGCACTGTGGGGACATGTTTATCTGGCACTGGGGTCATATACAGTATGTATCTGGCACTGTGGGACATGTGTATCTGGCACTGGGGGCATATATGTATCTGGCACTGTGGGGCATATATGTATCTGGCACTGTTGGGACATGTGTATCTGGCACTAGGGGCATTTACAGTATGTAT